>NW_023416899.1:22558-35554 GCF_002922805.2 Oryzias melastigma | reverse complement strand
ATGGCGGGAGACGAGCCATTATTGGGGTTTATGTGCCATATTTCTGAGATAAATGTTCCCACAGATATTTGGACATTACTCACTACTAGTCTTCTCAAAAGTAGGAAAGCCCACTACACCCATTGTCTGACAATAATCTGGAGGGAGGACAGACGAGGAGTCCGGACAGCTGTGCTCCGTGCAGGTGAGCTCATTTCCTGCATGCATCCATTTTTAATAGATATATAAAACATGAAAAATATGCTCAATAACTCTTTGAATATTGAAGCAATGGCATAAATTTTCTCTCTTTATGTTCTAGAATTGTTTAAAAATCCAAATATGTTTAAAAAGGGTCTAAAATGCTTAATAGCTCTAAAGATATTGAAGCTACAGTCACCAAACTTTCTGTACTAATGATGAGTTTACTGTCCTACTACAACTAAGATTATGGTAGAAATGTTCTTACTTTATTTTTCAGAATTTTTCTAAATCAAAATATGGATCATATTTGGCCTGAAATGCTTAATAGCTCTAAAGATTGTGAAGCTACAGTCACCAAACTTTCAATATCTTCAGACATATTGAGCATTTTAGACCAAATATGATCCATATTTCAATTGTAAAAAATTCTAGAAAATGAGGGAAGTAAAACAAAAATTTCTTTAAGAAAATTTCTACCATAATCTTGGTTGTAGTAGGACAGTAAACTCATCATTAGTCAGTACAGAAAGTTTGGTGACTGTAGCTTCAATATTCTCAGAGCTATTGAGCATCTTTATCGTGTTTTATATATCTATTAAAATATGATTAAAACAAATTAATGAAAATAAATAAAGAATGACTTTTTGCCCAAAATCTTTATTGTAGCATGAATATGGTGACGAATCTCCATCACTAGTTCACATAAAGCCGACATTTATGTGTTTTTGAGAGATTATTGATTTTTACAGAATGGCCTTTTCTGGAAGCTTGTACTTTGTAGACGGTCCCTTAGCAGCCGTCTCTCCATCTGCAGCTGAAGAGAACACTTCTCATTAAACGGGAAGAAACAATCTTTTTTCTTTTGAACTGCATTAGTAGGTCACTCTCTGTGATACAAGACGATTGAGATACTTGCTGTCATATTTTAACCTTTGTCTGAAGAGCGATTGAACCCAGGAGTCCAAATCTGTGAATATCTTTCTAACTTTACTGAACTCCATAATCTCTATAAAGTGTTTTAAATCACTCCATTGAAGCCTAAATTGATGAGACAAAGCGAAAGACGGCTGCTCTACAAGGTGCAAAACATTGGCTTTAATGAATATTAGTGTGTTAATTTTCTTTGGTTAATCGCGTGTGTTGGTGTTCAAAGACATACTTATTTAGCTTATTTTTACCTAACTACTACATAATGTCACACTGTTTGTTCCAGTCATTTTGAAACAGCAGCTCCTCCCAGCTCGGTGATTCATTTTACAGGAGAAATGGATTGTGGGATCATTTTTCTGTATGGAAACATTTTGCTACAATGGCAGAAAAATGAATTTGTTTATATAATTTGTTTAGAAAATATAATATATGGGATAAAATTAAACCTAAACATGACTAAACTCAGACCTCCATGGACAGACACACTGTATGATGAGTTTCTGAAAGAGAACCCATGTTGCTCACTTTCACTGAAATACCAGCATGTGAAAAAAGGACTCAGAACAAAAAGAAATGTCCTTATTTCAGTGCAAAAGCAAGATGCACTTTTGATGGATGTACAGCTGTCTACCTTTTCTCTAAGAGGAAAGAGCCAAAATCAACAGATAAAAAACGAGTTTTAAAGTTATGTGCGTTGATGTGGTAACACACAGAAAAAAGAGATTTCGACCAGCGAAGTTCCTGCTACGAGGAAAAATAGCAAAAGCTGTAACCAAAGGTGTCAGTAATTTCCATGAGGCCATGCTGAAAAATACATTAAGAGCTGGCAACATAACTCGCAGCATGACCAAGGATGTTCTAAAGAAAATATCCTCCGAGTTGAAGAAGAGTTCAAGGCTTCACAACGACGTAATGCTGGAACTAACGCTCACTCACAAAGTTATCGGCGAGAGCAGCAATCGTGCATCATTTAAAGGTTACCTTCAGCACCTACAAATGGATCCATTTGCTCTACATTTGTACACAGAGGCTGGACTTAACATTCTGACTGAGCACTTCAAAAAACATCGGCTGTCACTCTCTATTTGCAGTTAAACTACTGTGGAAAAAGGACTGTGAGGTGGTTGTTGCAGTGATTCCTCACAGATGAAGGGCAGAACATCCTCATCACCACTCTGAGCTGTGCACACTGAGGCCACACCAGTGGTTGATGGGGAGGTATGGATCATCAAATGTACTTTTATTACTGTCATAGATGTTTTTATCTGAAGTATTATAGTATGAATTATTATGAGAATGACATAGTAAAGCTGATGGAAGTCATATTTCATCCTGTTTATTATTATGAACTCAAACATCTATTTGCTGGTTCTACCAGGTTATGGAGGGCCTGCTTCATGCTTTTTCCCTCACATTCAATGTGACGGACAAGATCTATTTATTGAGCCACTATACAGCAGGTTGTATTCTCTTTGGTGAGCGGAAAAATGTGCCTCATCAAAGTTTAGGAAAGGTAAAGTTCTGTGTGTGAAAAGAGTACGACTTAAGACTATTGCACAATCCTCCTATGAAGGATTTGACTAAAATATAAATGTACTAAATCCTGAGGAAAAATCAGAAACAATTCTGAAGTACAACACTAACACTGGTATAGAAATACCTTTCCCATGATCAAACTATCATTCTGTCTTCAAATGTTTATTTTGGATTTAGTCGTTATTTTCATTCGTATATTTGTATTGTTTCAATTGTAGGTGAACTTCAGCCACTATGGAGCAATTCTATCATTTGTGCTGGTCAACAGTAACCACTGGAATTTGCTGGTTTGGACATTTTTATGTTCATCTTGAAGTATTGTCTTTAAAGCATATAATCTCCCAATGAGTAAGAATACTGACAGTGACATGAGCCATGTAGCACCTTGACTATGAAATAACCACAGAGATGAGTGCAAGCACAGTAAAAAAGATGAAGAAAAGCACAGAGACAGACAGGCATAAAGACTGACAGACAGCACTCATCAGGAGCCTTGCTGCTGCTTTACTTAAGTCTGTGATGAACAAAACACGTGCACAATGTGAGACATCTTCAAGCCACCAGGACAAGGACCTACCATGATACAACGGGTGAGTGATTGCAAAACAGTTAGAATGATGTTTAGGTGTCGAATAATAAAAGTAAATCAAAACAACCAATGAGAATAAAATGTTTCATTTAAACAGATACAGTGTGATGACTGCAACAGGTGGTTCCATTGCTCCTGTCTGTCCATGGCGAGTGAGGAGATGGAGGATGACGAGGACGAGACATGGAAATGTCTCTTATGCCAAAAAGGAAATGAGGGTCATGTTTATGTTATTTCTTTGTCTTTGTGGAAGAATAAAATCAGGTTATAGCAGCCCCACAAGTGTTGCATCATGCTACTTCACTTCCACACCTCTTGAATTGATTTGTTTGTTAAAATTTTAATGGATTATATGCAAATATTAGAATTAAATTCAATAGTTTCTGGGTCATATGATTCATTTACTCAAAATCAATGTTGGATCATAAAACTCATCTCTCTACATGAAATATGACTCTTGATTTTAAAATGTAAAACTATTAGTATTTTTTATTCATTTTTTAGTAAATATTTGCATTTTAGCTCAATAGCTTCTAGTTCATGTGATCAATTGACACAAAAGTTATATGGGATCATAACACTCATCTCTCTACATGAGAGACGCCTCTTGATTTTAAATGTTAAAACTATTCAAAATATAAATGGATATTTATATGAAATTATTAGCATTTTAGCATTTTTGTTTACCAACTTCACTGGAAACCTTAACTGATCTGTTTTACTTATTTCTTATTGAACTCATCGATAAGTCCAATCTAGTGGTGTCACAACAGCTCTCCCAGACCTGGTTCTGGGGGTGGATGTCAGTTCAGATGAGTCCTGGATCAGAGACTCTGGAACCAGTTCCTCTCTGTTGCTCTTGCTCTGTTCAGGTGAAGTCGTCATGGTAACCAGATGAGGACGGTCCTTCAACCACGTATGAGCGTGGAGTTGTGTGGCTGCTGACAACAGCTCCGCTTGATCCAAGATCTGGTATCCATACTTCATGTCCTGGAATGAGTTGATGGAGATCCCGTGCTAGGTTTCAGTACGAGTGTCTTCCCTTAGTACATCCTGAAATAATAAGGGGCAGGACCCAATCTAATCAGGATTTTTACAAGTCTTTGAACATCTACGGAGAGAAGTAATATTGGTATATAAGAAGCACAGCTCAGTGGATCTTTATCCTTTTTAAGAATTAGGGAAATTGAAGTTTGCATGAGGATAGGCGGCAGATTGTCTTGTTCCAGCGAGTAGTTGAAAACTTCTAGTGTCAATGGTGCTAATCGGCCAAAGTTTTTTTTTTTTGTGAAATTCAACCAGGCAGCGGTCAGGGCCTGGAGATTTACCACTATCCTTTGATTGTAATACTTCTCTAATTTCTGAAAGTGTAATGAAAGGATCTCATTTTAGATTGTGTTGAGATGACACCTTAAAGTCCCTCTACATTTTTTTTAATTTTCTTTAAAGGTTCCCAGTGGGGTTTTAATTAGGACTGTGAAGTTTTTAACACAAATTCCACATCTTAAATGTCTTAAAAGCCATTTTTCCTGTTGATCTGAAGCATCCTTTTCCAAAAATTCCTCTGTGTGGGCGTGGCTTCTGGTGCTGAGTTGTGTAACATCCAAAGTGAATCTGGCTTCCCTTTGGATGTTAAAAGACCCAAATGTGATCTGAAGCTCCCAGAACATCAGTTCCCTCATTAACACTATTGCTTGGTAAGGAAAACACTGAACAACTCCTATGAAGGATTTACAGAAACCGAGATTGACCTAAAACTCTTCAAAGAACACTTTCAAGTCCCTCATTTAAGGACTGACTGCAGACTCTGTTGGAATGTGAAGTTTATGACTTTACCACACCTGCAACCATGAAGAAAACTCAGCCTAGGACGAACTGAGATGAATGTTTTATTTGAATTACCCTTTAAATAACATTTTTTAACATCTATTATTATTAGGGCTGTCAGATTTGTCGCGTTAAAAACGCATTAATCTGACATGTGCTTGACGCCGACAATTTTTTTGACGCATTAATCGCGGGCTTTCTCATACGTGCCTTTCCATAACGCGTGCGGGCGTCCCGCCCTTTAACTCACCGGCTGCTATCTCTAGATCACGGGCAGGTCTCCAACCTCCGAGCTGCGAGCTAAAACCGGCCGGCGCTAGGACCTGGAGAGCTCCTGCACCCTAACCCGGCTCCGGTTCGCGTCCAGTACCACGTCTGGTGGTACCGGCTCGCGTCCGGCGCCGAGAGCTGCGCGCCCCCGACGTTCCGAACAGCAAGGTCACCGGGGGACGTTTTAAATGTTCTGGAGGTTTAAGCGTGATCCAGCCCCAGCATAGCGGTCTGTCTGCTGGCATATTCATGGCGTGAGCTCCGCTGGACACGTCGGTGCATCGAGCTGCAGCCAGAGAACGTGGCGGCAATAACACAGACTGTCAAACTATCCACAGAGTATCCCGCTTTTCTCAGTCTTTAATGTTTTAAAAAACAAAAGTTCATTGGAAATGATAAATCTCTATTTCATTTATTACTGCAGTTCAGCAGAGGAGGAAAAGATTTGGTCCTGACAAAAATGAACATGAAAGTGTTATGGAAATTTTATTTTTGATGTTTTTTATTTGATTTTACTGATTGTTGATTGAAGTTTTGAATTTAAAATGCCCTTCACTTGCACTTGGGCTTTTGTTAGGCATTTTATGTTACAGCCTTTTATTGTTAAGAAAGTTTATCTCAATACAATGTTACAAAATAAAGTATTTCTGATGAAAACTATTAATTTTGTCATTCTTGTTTTCATAATTAATGTAGAACTGCTAAATTCCACGAACCACACATTTTTTTTTCCTTAAAAAAGGCCAAATGTAAATTTGCAATTAATCGCGAGTTAACTCAGGACAAAATGCGATTAATCGCGATTAAGAATTTTAATCGCCTGACAGCTCTATTATTTATAAATATTTTAATTGTATATTTATGTGGTTTGAGGTTGTGATGAAGAGCCAGACGCGGTTGGATCCATTTGCAAACAGAGTTTAATGGCGAAGCATCAGCAGGAACAAGCAAAGGCGTAGTCAAAAACAGGCTGAGGTCAAAACTAGGAGCGAGGCAGGACAACAAGGAGATTCAGGCAAAGGTCAAAACCAGGGAGATCAAACTATGAAAGACTATTCAGAGTGTCTGAAAAACCAAGACTTCACACTGGAGAAGTGGCTGAGGCAGGTTTAAATGCAGGATGATACTGATGATGATAGAAACCAGCTGTGTAGACAGGAAGCCATGGCAGTGGCTGATGGGGGTTGTAGTCACGGAGCAGCAAGGTTAAAACTCTGGCGAGGGCTCCCTCTGGTGGTCGGGGGTTGAAACTGAGGGTGGAACCATGACAGATGTGGTCATAACAGCCAATTTGATTTATCCATACTAGTGTTTTGAACAGTTTGATGTCAATATTTTCTTTAGATTACAGTTTTTCTCTTAAACTGTTCTGAGGTATTACTTTGCTCATCTATCGACTTTCACACATCTTCATACACAGACACACAATACTGAATTTACCTGTTCTTTTTGCATATATTTTTATGCTACTCTTTTAATAAATATCAAAAAGACAGCCGTTGTTCATCTGGTTTGATCTTTATGATTGGGTCCCTTCAGAAGAGAATTTATTTCCTGAAGTGTTGAGATTGATATTTAATATTCATATTTTAATCAATTTTAAAATAAAATTGTAATTTTTTATCATTGAGTAATTGTTCCTTCCATTAAAGAAGGTGGTGCCCCTTTACGACTCAAGTTCTTCATCAAATTAGACTCATTATTTTCTACATTTCCAATCATCTCAGTGCTGAGATCTCCTTCATTTCTGAATTTCTGACTCATTATGTTGGAATAAAGCTGTGAGCTCATCTCTGATGTCATGTCTGTCTTTCTTTCTTTTCTCCTCATTGTTTGATTTGTGTCTGTTGTTCTTGATCTGCTTCATGTTTCCTGAATCGTAGAAACAGGAACTTTGTTGTTTGTTTGTCAAAGTGAGTGAATGAGTGAAATGTTGTTCCATCATGGAGTGTTTGCTGCTGCAGCTCCATGTCTCCATCTGGTGGAGGGAGAGCAGAAGTGCAGCAGCTGATGTTCAGCAGCTTCCTCTGTCCCACACTGCTGTCTGACTGCATTCAACTGAACCTGAGAGGAAACCATAGACAGTCTAATAATACTGGACTTCTGGAGCCACAAGAGGGACAGAGGGAACAGCAAAGGACATTTTATCAGCGGAGTGCTTCATATGGTGAGGGCTGTTCCGTCGATGGACGGGGCGGCGGTGGTTCAGCGGTAGGGCGGTTGACTCCTGATCTCCCAAACAAAGTCAGTGATGAAATGTACAGCCGCTTTTCATCATTTAACCGCTGGTTAGCTAAATGGTGCCAGAAAATTGCGTTAGCTATGTGGATAACTGGAGCATGTTTTGGGGAAAGCCCGGCCTCATGCGCAGAGATGGCATTCATCCCAGTTTGGACGGAGCGGCTCTTCTGTCCAGAAACATTTCTGCTAGCTCTAGCCATGCAGCCTGACAACTCAGAGAGGAGACCCGGGGAGAGAGCAGTAGTTTAAAACTCTCCCCTGAGCGGCCTTTAGCATTGATGCTAACCCCAAACAGGGCTAGCCCAGCAGTTCCTAGCGTTAGCTTATGTGCTGGAAGGCAAATTAAAAGAATGAATCACAGAAACAAAAATTATGATGTCATTAAATGTGGGCTACTAAACATTAGATCAATTTCCTCAAAGTCCCTATTAGTCAATGAATTGATTAATGATAATAAGCTTAACCTGCTAGCTTTAACAGAAACCTGGCTAAAACAGGATGATTAATTATGTTCGGCTGAATGAAGCAACCCCCCCTAGCTATAATAACTATCAGAAATCCAGGATTTCTGGGAAAGGAGGTAGGTTAGCAGTAATTTCAGAGTCATGCTTACTCCTTAACATTAAAGTTAAACACATTTATAATTCATTTGAGAGCATTGTACTGTCTATAAATCACCCAAACAGAAAGACTCAAAAAGCAGTTTTATTCATAATTATATATCGCCCTCCCGGCCCGTATTCAGAATTTTTATCTCAGTTTTCAGAATTTTTATCAGATATTATTTTAGATTCTGACAAAATCATAATTACAGGAAATTTTAATATTCATATTGATGATTCCAGTGACTGTCTTGGAAACGCATTTGCGGCTTTATTAAAAAATGTTGGTTTCACACAAAATGTAAATCAACCTACTCACTGTCACAAGCACACCCTGGACCTTGTTTTAACTTATGGAGTTGAGATTAGCCAGCTGAATGTCCTTCCTCATAACCCCATACTCTCAGATCATTTTCTAATTACCTTTCAGTTTAAATTAGAAAATCCTACTGCTCCAATAAATAAGAAAGAGCTTAAACGAACATTATCTGACCGTTCTGTGTCCGAATTTAAACTCGCAGTCCAACCAATGTTTAGTAACATGTTGGATAAATATTCTCAGAGCTCTTTAAGCCCCGTTGATAATGATCAGTTTGTCAATGATACCATGCAAGCCCTCAGAGGAACACTTGATGCTGTTGCCCCTCTGAAGCTTAAGCTTGTTAGACAAAACAGAGTAGCACCGTGGTTTAACGCTGAAACACGTTCCCTAAAACAAATAACTCGTAAATTAGAAAGAAAATGGCGCCGTTCTGGATCAGAGCACTCTCTGAATGCTTGGAAATGCAGCCTCTTAAGTTATAAAAAATCCCTGCGTAAAGCGAGAACTCAATATTACTCAACTTTAATAGCAGAAAATGCAAATAATCCAAGATTTCTCTTTAGTACTATAGCCAGGCTGACCAGCAGCCACAGCTCGGTTGAACCACATATTCCTGCTACTATCAGCTCTGAAGATTTCCTTCAATTCTTTGATAATAAAATCTCAAATATTAGACAGAAGCTAAATGTGGTTATTCCCACTATCGACCCAAAGCAGGCAGAAGTCGTAGAAATAAAGGCATCCATAGAAACGTCTGTAACATTAGACTGCTTTACTGCTGTGGACCAAGCAGAAATAGCATCAGTTATTACGTCTTCTAAAACCTCCACTTGTCTCTTAGACCCAATCCCCACTAAACTTTTTAAAGAAATCTTCCCCCTTATTAGTGAATCCATATTAACCATAATAAATACCTCTCTAGAGACTGGTTATGTGCCTCAGTCTTTTAAATATGCGGTTGTTAAACCTCTTTTAAAAAAGCCCAGCCTGGATCCTGACATTCTGGCCAACTATAGACCAATATCTAATCTCCCATTCATATCTAAAATCCTAGAAAGAGTTGTAGTAAAGCAGCTGCAGTGCCACCTACAGGACAATAATCACTTTGAAGATTTTCAGTCAGGGTTCAGACCTCACCATAGCACTGAAACTGCACTGGTCAGAGTTACTAATGACCTGCTATTGGCTTCAGAAAAGGGACTAATCTCTATTCTGGTCCTGTTAGACCTCAGCGCAGCCTTTGATACCATCGACCACAGCATCTTACTCCAGAGACTAGAGCATGACATAGGGATCAGGGGATCTGCCCTCCAGTGGTTTGAATCCTATTTATCTGATAGATACCAGTTTGTTAATGTAAATGGACAGTCCTCTCATTGTACTAGAGTTAGCTACGGAGTCCCTCAGGGCTCAGTTCTAGGGCCCATTCTGTTCACGCTTTACATGCTGCCCTTAGGAAACATAATCAGGAAACATAGCATTAACTTTCACTGTTATGCAGATGATACACAGCTGTATTTATCCATTAAACCTGACCAGAATGACCACCTAGAGAAACTGAATTCATGCATCAGAGACATTAAGACCTGGATGACAATTAATTACCTCCTCCTGAACCCAGAAAAAACTGAGGTCATGATACTGGGTCCTAAACACCTGAGAGATGCTCTCTCAGATCAGATAGTCTCCCTGGATGGTGTAAATGTTGCCTCCAATTCTTCAGTCAGAAACTTAGGGGTTTTATTTGACCAGGATTTATCATTTAAGGCTCACATATCTCAAGCTTGTAAAACTGCATTTTTTCATCTACGTAATATAGCTAGGATCAGGAATATGTTATCTAAAAGTGACGCTGAAAAACTCATCCATGCATTTGTTACGTCTAGACTGGATTACTGTAACTCTTTACTAATAGCATGCCCGAAAAGTTCTTTAAAAAGTTTTCAGCTTGTCCAGAATGCAGCAGCACGATTGTTAGCAGGAACTAGTAGAAGAGAACACATCACTCCTGTGTTAGCCTCTCTCCACTGGCTACCAGTTGAATCCAGGATCAAGTTCAAAATCCTCCTGTTAACCTATAAGGCTCTGAATGGTGTGGCCCCATCCTATATTAGAGATCTCATAGTTCCTTACCAACCAATCAGAACACTTCGTTCACAAAATGCTGGACTGCTTGTAGTTCCTAGAATTTCTAAAAGTACAGTTGGAGGTAGAACCTTCAGCCATCAAGCCCCTGTTCTATGGAATAAGCTCCCAGCTCATGTCAGAGAGGCCAGCACAGTTTCTACCTTCAAAACTAGCCTTAAAACATTCCTCTTTGGACAGGCGTTCTGCCAGCCTAGCTAGTAATCAGAGAATGATCACTTCATGACTGATTCATGAAGTGGTTCAGATTAGAAATCCTTCAGGCTCCATTCAGTGAGACACAGTAGATTTAGAGGAAACTGTTGTTTAAATAATAATAAAAAAACCTCTCATAAACAATGATCTCTTGCTGTGTTACAAAAGTGCGATCATCATCCACAGTGGTCCTTAATTCATCGCTGGAGTTACATTCTAAAAAAAGTCTTATGGGTGTAAAGCCCCAGTTAAATTTAGTGATAAGACGTTCTGTATTAAATCTTCATGGCAGGTGCCGGAGCAGAGGAGGGAGGAGGAGCTTCTCGGTACGCAGAGGCTCCTCGCGAGTTTTGACGCCGTCATGAATCCTGCAGGCTCCATTCATAATGCGGGTGTTTGATGGAGAGTTACGATTGGTGAGTTTAGAGATAGTTCAGACTGAGGTAGAGATAGTTTGGAGAAAGTCTGGAGATTTAGAGAAATAATAATAATATTACAATTAATAATAATAAAACAAAATTTCTGTCCCTTCAAACACTGATCTGATCTTAGTGTTATTAAAGTAGAATAATTGTCCCAACTCTTCAAACTGAGACACTTCTTTGTCACACATATATGCTTTTATTAAAAAAAAAAAAAGTTTTATTTTTTACCTTTTATTTTTCATTGAAGCTCACTTTAAATGATCATTTTTATAATTTCTGTATTTTCCTTTGAGTTTAAGAATCTTTTTTTTATTTGTTTGTATCAATACATAAGCAAACACAGATAAAGTTTACAGCAATGCACGTTTTATAAACTTTATTTTGCTGACATGTTTATTTATGGTCTTTTTTCAAAATGCCACATATCAAATTCTATACTTATTTTTTGTGTCCTTTAGATGTCCTCCTAGAGCAAATGAAGCTTCATGAAGCATTGGTCTGGAGTGAACCAATTGAGAGAAAGGCTTCAGAGCTTCAAGAAAGTTTCATCTGCCCATCACTGGACTTTGGCCTTCTTTCAACCCACTGGTACTTCCTCTCTGGAACATGGAAGTAGGGGGTTTACTCAGTCCAGTTGTCGGGCTGAATAGCGAGACGTTCCGACAGTGATTGGAGCAGAGAAGCAGAGATATATAGGAGGACAGACAGGTGCAGGTGATCAATGTGATGAGCTGCAGCAGCTGCCATGACACTTTCAATGCCATCAGACTCTTTGTTTTTGAGTCTTTTTATCTGTTAATTCTTCTCAAATGTTCAAACTCACTATTTCAATTCTTTGTTCATTTAATGACCATTGAAGCAGAGAAGCAGAAGTCTCTGGTTCTGAGGTTCTGATGTTCTGGTCTATGGTAGTGACAGTTGCTTTAACAGTCAGACACAGAACATTTTCAAACACACTCATTTCTACACACAACCTGGAAGGAGATTTGAACAAGCAGACAGCAGATGTGTGACATGGTGAGAGTTCAGCTGCAGTCTTTGCTGTTTACTTTACCTGTGATTTTACTCACATTCTTCTGTTATTTTACTCTCTTCTGTTTTTCACATACAAAGTCCCAACTTGTCCTAACTTTATTAATAGCACAGTGATGTCATTTCCTGTAAAGCAGAGAGACTCTTTCAGGTGTCTGATTACAGGAGGAGGATAAAACAAACATGCATAGAGGGGGCGGAGCTCTGTTCAGGTGTTCCTGAATCAGGAAATGAGGAAGTTGAAATGAGGAAGCAGATCTGGAGTGTAGCCGTCTGGACTTTCACCCCTTAATAATAAATGAAACCAAGTCTTTTTCCTGAAATCAGCCTGAAACAGGAAAGAGTCGGAGCTTGAAGAACCGTCTCTGCTGGTCTTCCGGGTTTCAGAGAACTGTAGTTACATAAGTTACTTTCGTTTTTCTCCATGACGGAGCAGCAGGAGACGAGGCTCCAACTTTCTTCTTCTTCATGGTGAGTCTTTGTGTTTTCTGTCGTCTTCTCCTTCATGATGAAGGCAGTGATGTTTCTATGTGATCTCATCTTTGAGGAAGAAGAGCAGCAGAGGAAGAGCTCAGACTGAAAATTGTCTTGAACTTGTTCTTCTGTTCAAAAATAAAAGTTCTTCAAAAACCAGCAGCTAAAGGTTGTTGGAGGTCACCTGAAAGAGAAATTAGATTAAGTTAGTAGGGGGTTGGTATA
>NW_023416899.1:17015-22450 GCF_002922805.2 Oryzias melastigma | reverse complement strand
TGTGACATCACATCAATCATGTTCCTCTGTTTGGAGGTTCTTCTAAGTTCTGCTCTCAGTAGCTTCAACAGTGATGCAGAACTCTCTTTAACCAATCACTGAATCAGAGTCCAGAACTGCTGATTTCTTCATCTCAGTCAGAGGAAGAATGAGAGGAAACACAAGAGAAGAGCCCATCAGTGGAGGAGCAGCTGATCTGTTAGTGAAGGAGGATCAGAGCTGATGATGATGAGGGTTTCCTCTGCAGATGAAGGCTGGAAGAAGGCGTGTGTGAGCTGATCCAGTGGATCAAGTCAATCCAGCAGCATGGATCAGTGTGAGGACACACAGGAGGGAGCCCCTCCCTCTAAAAGCACTCTGTGTGGGGGAGATGAGAGCCAGAGCAAAGCTCAGAGGTGAGACGAACATCTCTAACTGTCCAGGACTCTTCTCCATGCCAGAGCTCAGCACTCACACCAGCAACCGCCATTATTCACAGGAACCAACCTGGAGCTGGAGATGGATCTGGATCTGGACCTGGATCTGGATCCAGCTGTGTGTCCTTCAGGAGTGACAGATCAAAGGGTTTACCTCTTCTCTTCAAAGCCATCAGTTCAGTAGTGGAACAGTAAGTGTTTTTCAAAAACATGTTATGAATTTAACTGAAATAACTGTATACAGTGTCACAGTTGTCAGAACAGTTTTAACAGATCAGTTTGTTCATGATCTGAGTTTAATAGTTTAAACATGAAAAATAATCTGATGAACCTCCATAACAAAATAAATATGTTTTAAATAAACAAATGTTTTCCCATCAGGTTCCAACAGAGATCTGGATCTGGATCCAGCTGTGTGTCCAACAGGAGTGACAGATCAAAGCGTCATAATCCAGACTTCAAGTCCATCAGTCCAACAGTGGAACAGTAAGTGTTTGTCAGAGTTAAAGGAGTCTGGATAATAGTTCAGATGATCAATAGTTTTCAGATGAATGACTTGAGTTCTGGTTCAGTTCTTGATCTCTCTGATCAGACTCTCTTGGATCATCATGTGTGATCAGATCTTTTCAGTTGATCTTCTGAGAGTCTCTGAGATCAGAGATGTTGGAGAAACTTTCAACAGAAATGAATCTTTCTACATTTTCTGATCTGGACAAATGTTTGGATCAGAAAAGAAACTGTTTTGTCAAATATGTTAATGATAGTTTTTTTTATTTTCTTAATTCTTAATGACAATCATCCACTACATCTCTGAGTCCTCTATTTAGGTCCACAAAAACCAGAGCTAATATTTAATGATCATTTAACAATAAAGGAATTTACCCCCAATAATGTTATTATAATTTGTCCTTAATAGAGGAATTAAAGTAACCCTTGATTCTTTGTGCTCAATTACCAACTGAGAAACAATCTAAACAATTGTAGCATTCAAGGGGTGAATATGAAGTATTCAATCCCAAAGTTGGTTGAAAAATATAAATTGTATTAAACTGAAATTTAATAAAATTATCCTCGGGGCACCACCTTCTTAATGAAGGAAAATATTACTCATTAATGTTCAGCCTTTTACTTCTAATCAATAAAGTAATTAATTAATCAGTCTCTCAACTTTAGGTCGTTTGTACCATTTGAATTGAATTTACCACAAAAAAGAAATGATGATACGCGAACAATGACGTCCTTTTGAATATTTATTGAATAACATGAGGTTAAACAAGCAGAAATGCTGGACGTAAAAGCATGGAAAACAATCAACATGTGTGGAACATAGAATATAACTTTAACTAATAACTAGAAATAGATAAATGAGAAGAAAAGACATAAAATATTGAGGTGAAAAATGCTAAGGGTGTGGATGCATTAAGTGTGTGTTGTGCATAAAAAGGGTGGTGTTACTGATCTGAGAATAAGCTATTCTTAAAAGGAGGAATTCAAACGGGGCAAAGATGTTACTCTTGCAAAAATAGTTAATCTTTGTTCTAACCACCAGCAGTTGACTGTATGAGCGAAGTTCAACTTCTCACCAGCGGTCTGTAGGTCTGGGTCTGCTCTGCCAGGAAGGGTGGTTGATCCCGTTCCTAGCTGGATGCTTCAGGCGGGCCGTGGAGGCGAGATCTGCAGCCAGGTGTAGAAGGAAAGGGAACCTGTGGTTTTGCTGGTTCTGCTTTGTTCAGTCACTTAGCTTCTGGGGTGGTCGAACGATTTCTCTATTCCGTTTTGTGACCAAAAAGTATAAGTCGCAAAGCTGGCCGGACAATGAAACTTATCGACTGGTCTAGCATTAAAAATCAGTTTCAAAATAAAAGCATCAAAAATTGTAAAAAGTTGGAATCAGTCTATGAAATAAACGGGAGACAAAAATGTTAAAAAGGAAGAAAGCGTGCTAAAAAAACGTGATCTTAGAACTTAGATGTTTCTGTTCCTGTTCTGGCTTCAGGCTTGTAAGGCCCTCTTGGCTTGTAAGGCCCTGCTCTGGCTTTTGAATTTGAGAGGCAGGGCCAGAATCAACCAATCCGTGGGGATTTGAGGTGTTTTACGATTGGAGGTTATTTGCATGTCCTAATGAGCTCTGGATATGCAAATATCAGGGGTGTAACTTTATTCTGGTCTCTGGGTGTGTTTATTATTAATGCTTAATTAAAAACAAAAGGGGTTTCTATCAAACAAAGTTTGGACAACCCTATATGTGTGTATGAATCCTATATGTGGCAAAATAAAACACTTCCCAAAGTCAGTCCACATAAACACAGAAAATCAATTCTCCAAGCTTTGACGGTTACACATGATTATTTCATGGAATTTAACCTCAAAGTAGTTGTGAATCTTCTTCTGTTAGGAATAAAGGTTTGATTACAAACATGTAATAATAGGACATTTCTTTTGGAGCTGTGAAGAGATGTTTTACATGTTAGATTCAATTAACTAAAGTCCTGTCTTTTAAAACATGAGAAAAGTTACGAAGGGTCACATGTTTCACACAAAGGACTCTGAGTGTCTGTCAGGAATGCTTGCAGACTCCACAGGGTCGACCTGCTGGAACCAAAAGATCCTTTGAGGGTGACAGGTCGAAGTTAACCAGAGTTTGGAATGCGAAATAGCCCGGGTTCTGGCTGGTTGATCAAGAGTTTAATGACTTAACATCCGAGTGGGAAATAGAGGTTTTAGACAACTTTATTGCCCCTCTGCTGGGAGAGGAACTCTGTCATCTTGAGAAGATGCACTCCAAATAAAAGCTGGGTTACCAAATGGTCAACACAGGTTATCACAGTTGTTTCCAAGGGTGGAATGGTACACAAGCTGACCAGGCTGCACGGTGGTTAGCGCTCTTGCCTCACAGCAAGAAGGCCCTGGTTCGACTCCCAGCTGGGACCTTTCTGTGTGGAGTTTGCATGTTCTCCCCGTACATGTGTGGGTTTTCACCGGGGACTCCAGCTTCCTCCCACCGTCCAAAAACATGCTTAATAGGTTAAATGGTGACTCTAAATTGCCCCTACGTGTGAGTGTGATTGAGGCCCTGAGACAGACTGGAGACCTGTCCATGGTAAACCCCGCCTTCACCCATCAGCAGCCAGGTTAGGCTCCGGCACCCCCGCGACCCTGAAAGGGACAAAGCGGTCAGGAAGATGGATGGATGGATGAACTTCAGTTAGATCCTAAATTGGAAACATAAAGCAATAACACTGTGGTTGACAGGTTTCTCTCTCAATTTTTTTTTATCTGGTAAGAACTAAGAGATCAAATGTTGCAAGAAATAACTTTGATCATTTGGACAGTCTGAGGGGAACTCTCTCGTTTTGGTGGATTTTTAAAATAAATCATCTAGCTCTGATGTTACGGTCAAGTTTGTGAAACCACAAGTATGGTTGAATTCACAGCTATCTATGACCATTGACTGCAGAAAAAATATCTTGTGAAACTTTCAGAGAGAAATGCTTTGAGTGTGTTACATTAACCTACTTCCTTCATAATGTCTGCAGCCTGAAAACTATGAAGTTTCTGGAAACTTATTCTGAAACAGGAGTAGTTATTGATTGAAATTCTTCAAGGTTCTGATATGAACCAAAGTTTCCACTTTGAAAAGTGCTGCTTGAGCTTTGCATCAAAGACAGTATAAACACTTAATTGACTTTCTATAGACATGGACAGTATGTTAATATGACCCCCTGGTTGGAAGTTAAATCTAAAAATTCAAGTGTAAAATGAAAATCAAATGATTCTGTATGACTTCAATTTTTACCTAAAAATAAATATGAATTTGTACATTTTGACAAGGCAGAACACAGGACAGGACTCAGATGCAGAGCTTAAAGATTTAATTTCTTGGAGCAATAAAAGAGCTTGCTTGGCAGGTAAAGGCTCATGACAAACAGGCACAGGACAAGGGGAAATGCAGGCTATAAATACATGAGGAGGGAGAGGCACAGGTGGGAACGATTGGGGAAAAGTAGGCAGACACAGGTGTGGGAGGGGCAGACACCGCAGGAAGAGGAAGGTCTGGAACGAGAGGTAGATTAGTCTTTCAAAATAAAACCGGAACCCCACACGAGACAACAGGAAGCTTGACGAGACATGACAGAACCCCCCCCCTCAAGGACCGACTCCTGACGGTCCAGGAGCCCTAGACCTAAAGAAATCCGTCAGGAGCGGCCTGTCCACAATAAAGCGGTCTGGTATCCACTGTCGCTCCTCCGGACCGTATCCCTTCCAATCCACCAGAAACTGGCGACCCCGGCCTCGCTTCCGGACAGCCAGGATCTTCTCCACCGTGTACACCGGACCACCCCCCACCATGCGGGGCGGAGGAGGCGGCACTGTGGGGGGCATCAGGGCACTGTCCACCACCGGCTTCACCTTGCTGACGTGAAATGTGGGATGGACCCGGAGGGACCGGGGCAGCCTAAGACGGACCGCTGCTGGGTTGATGACCTTGGAGACGGGAAACGGACCCACGAACCTCGGAGCCAATTTCCGACTTGGAACGTGCAGGTTGAGGTCCTTGGTCGAGAGCCAGACCTTCTGACCGGGACGGTAGGCTGGAGCGGGACGCCTTCGGCGGTCAGTGGCTGCCTTCACCCTGTCCTGCTGCCGAGCCAGAACCTGTCGGGCAGCCTCCAGATGCGACGGCAGCGGTGCACTAGGGCGTGGACCGATGGGACNGTCGAGAGCCAGACCTTCTGACCGGGACGGTAGGCTAGAGCGGGATGCCTTCGGCGGTCAGTGGCTGCCTTGACCCTGTCCTGCTGCCGAACCAGAACCTGCCGGGCAGCCTCCCAGATGCGACGGCAGCGGTGCACTAGGGCGTGGACCGATGGGACTGCAACCTCGGGTTCCAAGGCCGCAAACAGGGGTGGCTTGTAACCGAAGACACACATGAAACCATGGTACCTCACGATTTGATTCATAACGATCTCAGCCGTGCCTTTTGCTGAAGGCAGTCTAGGCAGGGCGATGAACCTGACC
>NW_023416899.1:9706-17000 GCF_002922805.2 Oryzias melastigma | reverse complement strand
CGGTTTCCAGCTGTTGATTGAGACGTTCAGTCTGGCCATTGGATTCGGGATGGTAACCCGAGGTCAGGCTGACCGTGGCACCGATGAGCCGGCAGAACTCCTTCCAGAACCGGGACACAAATTGGGGCCCCCGGTCCGACACAATGTCCTTCGGGAAACCATGGTACCTCATGATTTGATTCATAACGATCTCAGCCGTGCCTTTTGCTGAAGGCAGTCTAGGCAGGGCGATGAACCTGACCATCTTGGAGAACCTGTCCACGACCGTAAGGACCGTGGTGTGACCACGTGAGACAGGAAGGCCGGTGACGAAGTCCATGGAGATGTCCGCCCACGGTCTGGAAGGTACTGGAAGGGGTTGTAGGAGCCCCATGCGACGACTGGTGGAGGACTTGTTCCTGGCACAGACTGAACAGGCAGCAACGTACTCCCGGACCTCCGGCTCCATGCGAGGCCACCAGAACCTCCGGGAGATGGCGTGCATGGTCCGCCTAACTCCCGGATGACAGGAAAGCAGTGAGGTGTGGGCCCAGTGGATCACCCTAGAGCGCAGTGTCGGGGGTACAAATAGGCGATTCCTTGGGCAGCCACTGGGCATTTGCACCCCACTGTTAGCCTGCATCAACTCGGATTCTATCTGCCAAGACACCGCTCCAACCACACAAGTCAGTGGAAGGATAGGTTCGGGTTTTTTGGCAACAGGTGCAGGGTCGAACTGCCGAGACAGGGCATCCGGCTTGACGTTCTTGGACCCCGGCCTGTAAGAGAGAGAAAAAGAAAAACGATCAAAAAAGAGTCGCCATCGGGCCTGGCGAGCGTTCAGTCTCTTGGCCGTCCTGATATACTCAAGGTTTCTATGATCGGTCCAGACGATGAAGGGGTGCTCCGCACCCTCCAGCCAGTGCCGCCACTCCTCCAGAGCCACCTTGACCGCCAACAGCTCCCGGTTGCCGATGTCGTAGTTGCGTTCAGCCTGCGAGAGGCGCCGGGACAGGAATGCACAGGGATGGACCTTCCCATCCAGCTCCGACCGCTGAGATAGAACGGCCCCTAACCCGTCATTGGAGGCGTCTACCTCCACGATAAACTGACGGTGTGGATCGGGCATAGTGAGCAGCGGAGCTGATGTGAAGAGGCTTTTCAGTGTCCGGAAAGCGGTCTCGGCCGCAGGCGTCCACCGGTACTGCTCCCGTGGGGACGTGAGGGCATGGAGGGGTGCGGCAATGGAGCTAAAACCCCAGATAAAGCGTCTGTAAAAGTTTGTAAAGCCTGGGAACTGTTGCAGCTTCTTTCGGCTGTCTGGTGTCGGCCAGTCCCTGACTGCGCTGACCTTGGCTGGATCCATCTTAACCGCCCCTGCTGACACCACAAAACCTAAGAAGGTGACGGTGGACACGTGGAACTCGCTCTTTTCGGCTTTGACGTAAAGGTGGTTGTCTAGAAGCCGCTGGAGGACCGCGGAGACGTGGGAGACATGTGAGTCCAGGTCCGGAGAGTAGATCAGGATGTCATCCAAGTAAACGTACACAAAATGATCCAAGAAGTCCCTGAGGACGTCATTGATCATGGCCTGGAAAACGGCGGGGGCGTTTGTGAGTCCAAAGGGCATGACCAGGTATTCGTAGTGGCCTCTAGGGGTGTTGAACCCCGTCTTCCACTCGTCCCCCTCTCTGATCCTGACCAAATGATAGGCGTTACGGAGATCGAGCTTAGTAAATACCTTAGCCTGCTGGAGCTGGTCGAAAACAGAGGACATGAGCGGCAACGGATATCTGTTTTTGACGGTTATGTTGTTGAGCGCGCTGTAATCTATGCAGGGTCGAAGGGACCCATCCTTCTTGCCCACAAAGAAGAACCCGGCACCAGCTGCGGATGAGGATGGACGAATGAGACCCGCTGCCAGGGATTCATCAATGTATTTATTGAGCGCCTGGCGTTCTGCAGCTGAGATGGAATACAGGCGTCCTTTAGGTATGGTGGATCCCGGAACCAGGTCGATGGTGCAGTCGTAGGGGCGATGGGGTGGAAGGCTCAGGGCCCTGGATTTATTGAAGACCTCCGACAGATGGTGGTAACATGAGGGTATAGAGCTCAGGTCAGGGGCCTCTGGACCTGGAGCAGGACAAACCGGAACAGGGTTATTGTTTATGATAGTTCGTTTACCTGCTGCACGGGAACTTATGTGCCCGTCACATCCTGGCCCCCACTCTTGTATCTTCCCGGTCGTCCAGTCCACCCGGGGATTGTGCTCGCACAGCCAAGGAAAGCCCAGAACCAGCTTCCTGGAGGAACCCTCAAATAGGTGGAAAGACGTGATTTCTGTATGGTTTCCTATGGACAGTGTGAGGGGTTCTGAGACATGAGTGATGTTAAATAGACCCCTCCCATGGAGGCCCCTGGCCTGGATGGGTCTGTCCAGCGGCCGTGGCTTCAGGCCTAAGCCGACTGCCAGCTTCCAGTCCATTAGGCTGACATCAGCCCCAGAGTCAATGAGAGCTACGAGAGCCGTGGAGGAGCCGTGGTGGGTCACCATCACTGACGTGAGGCTCCGTGTGCGTCCGTCCATTGCGGAGATCTGACTCACCGTTGCTGCTCTTTTCACGGGACAGGAGAAGACGGGGTGTCCAAGCTCCCCACAGTAGAAGCACCGACCCTCCTGCAGGCGTCGCTGTCGTTCCTCCGCCGAAAGTCGTGTCCTTCCCACCTGCATGGGCTCTTCACCGCTGTCCACTGCGACGGAGGGATGTGGGTCGGCCGAGAATCGGCGGGAGTTTCATCTTTCCGTGGATTCAGCCCTGCGTGAAGACCCGCCTCCTGAAGATCCGCTGCTGCATCGGGTGACGAGGTCATGGAGTCGGTTTTCCGTGCGGATGGCGAGAGCGATCAGAGAGTCGGGATTCTGAGGTAAGTCCAACGGAACGAGCTGCTCCTGAATGCGCGGAGCCAGCCCTTTCATGAAGACGTCATACAGCGCCACCGAGTTCCACCCGCTCTCGGCTGCTAGGGTGCGGAACCGGATGGCGTAATCGCAGACAGAGTCCCCTCCTTGGCGTATGACGGTGAGCTCACGGGCTTTATCCCGGCCGGTTGACACTGGGTCGAAGGTGTTCTTAAGCGCCTCCTGGTAGGCGATCAGAGATGAGCAGAGCGGGTAGTCGCGAGCCCACTCAGCCATGGCCCATACACGAGCCCTCCCCGCTAGATGGGAGATCATGAAGGCGATCCTGGCTCTGTCAGAAACGAAGGCATGGGGTGAATGTTCATAGTGAATAGAACAATCCGTGAGAAAGGGCTTACACAGTCCAGGTTCTCCTGAGTAACGATCGGGAGGGGCGAGCTTGATTTCCTGGCTCCTGGCAGGCGTGGAGGTAGGAGGAACTGGGCTGGATGCAGAGGGTCCTTGAGGGTTTGTCCCGGGCGAGCATGAATGGAGGTCTTGAACTTGGGTAGAAACCTCAACCATATGAGACGCCAGGCCCTTCTGGAAGTCCTCCTGTTGAGATAGGCGGGCTTCCAGTCGTTGCAGGATCGATGTTAAATCTCTGCTCCCTGCTGAGTCCATTCTGGCCTGTTTGTGCTGACAAGGCAGAACACAGGACAGGACTCAGATGCAGAGCTTAAAGATTTAATTTCTTGGATCAATAAAAGAGCTTGCTTGGCAGGTAAAGGCACATGACAAACAGGCACAGGACAAGGGGAAACACAGGCTATAAATACATGAGGAGGGAGAGGCACAGGTGGGAACGATTGGGGAAAATTAGGCAGACACAGGTGTGGGAGGGGCAGACACCACAGGAAGAGGAAGGTCTGGAACGAGAGGTAGATTAGTCTTTCAAAATAAAACCGGAACCCCACACGAGACAACAGGAAGCTTGACGAGACATGACACCATCTAACAGTGACTATATATATTCAGCTTTTAAACAGGCAGATCAATTAGTAAAACCAGGGGACTGGGTGCTAATAGAAAACATAAAGAAGGAACATTGGTATTCACCTAAGTGGGAGGGGCCGTATCAGGTACTGCTGACTACCCCTACTGCAATTGAAATAGCAGAGAGAGCAGCTTGGATTCATTTAACACATTGCAAAAAGTTCATCTTGTTCGTTCGTTGTGGCGAAGACTTTCCAAGCGCCAAACCAAGCAGAGGGGCCGATCCTCAACAAGATGACCAAAAATAGGTTACATAATGTGTTGGGGTGTGCCCTGTTTTTTTACAGTGGCCGTTCTCACTGCTCTCTCTTCCTGGTACTTCTGGGATCCCTATGCAGGCCTCCCACGTACCCTTACGACCGACCGCACAAATACTGATAACCTACCAACAGCACCAGCTCCCCTAAGCCGAAAACGCAGATTTACAGGTGGCATACATGGGGGAACAGTTTACAGCCCGTTCTACGTCACTGACATGCAGAACCCCTGCCGGACAGTAGCAAGATTAAATCAAATGAGCCCTACGTTTGTTACGATAGTTTGAATGTCACCACAACCAGTGTTGGGACTAACGCCGTTTAAGTATAACGGCGTTACNCATAATGTAATGGGGTGTGCCCTGCTTTTTACAGTGGCCGTTCTCGCTGCTCTCTCTTTCTGGTACTTCTGGGATCCCTACGCAGGCCTCCCACGTACACTTATGACCGACCGTGCAAATACTGATAACCTACCAACAGCACCAGCTCCCCTAAGCCGAAAACGCAGATTTACAGGTGGCATACATGGGGGAACAGTTTACAGCCCGTTCTGCGTCACTGACATGCAGAACTCCTGCCGGAAAATAGCAAGATTATATCAAATGAGCCCTTCGTTTGATACGATAGTTTGAATGTCACTACAACCATTATAATTACGCTTTCATTTATTACAGTAAGAGGGTGCAAAGCCTCTGATTGGATAGGTTATGGATTCTATATGACGTTGGTTATCTGGAGTTCCATTAGTTGGGGTGACACATTCGCCACATCTGAGCCATCATGGGACAGGGAAACAGAGAATACCTATGCATATTCAGCCAGCAGGACAGATTCCATCCCTAGTCCTGACTTTAAATACAAGCAGCCTCCTATTAGATCAGTAACCTTTCTTATATACCGGTAGTAAAACTGACAAATGTCCACCTTGTTCCAGGTTAAGTCTTTGTGTGTATAAATCAGAANCTGGAGTTCTATTAGTTGGG
Organism: Oryzias melastigma; assembly: GCF_002922805.2. Taxonomy (NCBI): domain Eukaryota; kingdom Metazoa; phylum Chordata; class Actinopteri; order Beloniformes; family Adrianichthyidae; genus Oryzias; species Oryzias melastigma. The sequence continues at coordinate 11,826 of NW_023416899.1, read as the reverse complement.
GTGACACATTCGCCACATCTGAGCCATCATGGGACAGAGAAACAGAGACTACCTATGAATATTCAGACAGCAGGACAGATTCCATCCCTAGTCCTGACTTTAAATACAAGAAGCCTCCTATTAGATCAGAAACCTTTCTTATATAATCAAACTGACAAAGGTCCACCTTGTTCCAGGTTAAGTCTTTGTGTGTATAAATCAGGAGAAGACCCATGTGTAAAATTTTACCTACACTCTAAAAACACTTGGGTTATTTCTTTAACCCAATTCTTTGATTATCCATGTTGGGTTATAATTCTGGGTTACCTTTTTGGAGGGTTACTCATTTTCTGGGTTATTGTGGCTTAATTTCAACCCAGTTCATGCTTTATCCTTAACCAAAATTATTGAGTTATTTTTTGACCCATTTATTAGGTTAAGTATATTATGTGTTTATATATAAGATAACTATATGATTAAGGCCTATTAAAAGTTTTTTTTTTATTAAAATTACATTTTTATATGTGAAAACATGAAAATGTTAGAGGATTGAATCAAGGGAAATAAAAAAGAGAAAATTAAGGAAAATATGCAAAATGTGAAGTAGAAATACAAACATAGAAAACACACACAATACACGGTAAATTTCCCAATGTAATATCTTTGTAGTCAAACTGTTCCAACTCTTTCAGAGTCATCACAACAACAGCAGGTGTAAGGCCCCACACTCATTTTCAAGGTGTTGATGTTAATACTCAGAGTAAAAATCCATCAACTCTGAGTATTATTTTGCACATTATTTTGTTAAAACAACTCTAAAAGAGTAAATGAACATATTTAACACTGCAAAATTTACAGCTGTAACCCTTTAAGGATAATAATTTAAGCTGTACATTTTGCAGTGTTAAATATGTATATATGTTCATTTACTCTTTTAGAGTTGTTTTAACAAAATAATGTGCAAACTGCCACCTAGTGGTGGTGAATAAATCTGGTGTGGAGAGACGCAGAAAGCTCCGCCCACCTCTTCACATTTGAACCAAACCATACCAGGAGTACGTGACCAACGTCCCTTCAAGACTACGGTAAGGATGTTTACTATGTACTAAATCTATTTATATTCATTTTTCAAAAATAATTTATGTCACATAACATGTTGGTTGTTCAAGCGTTTTTTGTTTTTGTTTTTTTTAGCAAGGTCGGTATTTCTAACACTATTTCTAAAGTGCTAATGCTGTCGAGTGAAAAACTAGCTTAAAATGAGCGCCAATTCGGTTCAACTCGAAATTATTATTAAATTTGCCTAATAATTGTTATGAATGTATAGTTTTCATTTAATGAATATATTAGAAATACTCGGAATCAGTTGTGGTTTGAGGAATATAATTCCCATATTTGTAAAATGGCGGTGATAGAGTTGTACATACATTTATCTCATATTTGCTTTGTATTATTNTGCAAAATGGCGGTTAAAATCAACTATAACTGAATGTGCAGACAGCAGATCATCAGAGTATTTTTTTTACTTAATTATTTCAAACAATCTCGTAGTTTATCCATACTTTTACTTTGTATTCTTGCTCTTTCTGCTATGACAGACTGCAGTAGGGTGGTTAATTCAATTATTTTTACTAACTTAAGTTTAAGTGACCCATTTTTTATTCATTTATTTGTTTATTTTATACGAAGTTGTGCCTGTCATAAGGGAATTGTGGGATGCGATGTTGCGCTTCCTGTGATCTGCGTTTTGATTGGTTGGATTAGTTCCGGTTCTTGTCTTGCTGTGAGTTGTCGGAAGAAGCCTTGAGTGATGGCAGAAACGTTTGTTATTCGGTTTCTGGCGCTAATGTTTGGATATTGAGTCAGTGAACTAACGTGAGTGCCTGTTTAGTTTAATATCATTTGTGGCGGCCTTTGATTTTCATGTTAGCGGGGGAGCACTGTAGCCGAGTTAGCCCGCCGTCGTTCTCCTACGAAAATGCGCCTCGTTAAACTGATTGCACACCGCGTTCAAAACCGGTACTTTCAATGAAACGTCCGCTGAACGAACGAAATCTGACCGCGAGCTGACACGAGGGAGAAGAATGTGTATTTTTTCATTATACTTTGGTAGACTCGGTGCATTGTTTACTTGCAATTCT
>NW_023416899.1:0-1773 GCF_002922805.2 Oryzias melastigma | reverse complement strand
CTCGCGAAGGGACGCCAAACGGGAGCTACGCCTGAAAGCAGGACCTGGCGAGGAATCAGATGCCCCGTCGGGGACGCCTGGAACGGACACAGGTACGGGATCACAGTCGGAAGACGACATGACCGGCGCAATGTCTGCCAGTATGACATCTGTAGGATGACCAAACACACGACACACACTCTGATTACATAGTTTTCTCATTTCTAACAGTCAAGCTTGTAACAAAGTCACATAGTGAATGTTTTTTTTTTTTATTATTATCTATATATGTCATTTGAAATGGTGTGATGTATTTTGGGGATGCTGACTGTTTACCTGGCGGGTGGCAAACCCACCCCCAAGGTAATTAAATGAGGCCGGACAGGTGCGCGCGAGAGGAGGAAGAAGGCGGAAGACGCTCCATCCGCTGCGGCTGCATCTCCTCTCAGCGCGCCAGAGGATCGGAAAAAGGGTTCCTTGCCCACTGGATTTTACCCGTGATCCCAACCTTTGGAGCATCCAGTAGTAGGACGGGGGAACCACGAAGATCTGGACTGGTGGATCATTACGCGCAATTGGAGACGGGCGCATCTCGAAATCAACCGGGCGCCGCGGCCCGCCGGTGAGACTGAGACTTTTTTTCTGTTTTGGGTACCCAAACATTTTTTTGCTGGTATACCAGTTATTTGACTTTGCGGGGGTTTCTTTTCTTTTTTTTTTGAGTGCGGGACTATTTGTTTTACGGACAATCAGCGTGGGAGTTTTCTGTTGGACATTTAGAGGCACTGTAGGCCTATCCATTACGCGCGGGACTGAGACGAGTGTTTCATATAAAGAAAAAAACAAAACAACGCAACAACTGTAAATTAAAATAACGTTTTTTCCCCCTATAAATGGAACTGTTTGTTGAGTGGTCTTTGTTTAATTATTTTTTTTACAGTTCATGAATCAGATGTCCCATTGATCGAACCTGAAGTTTCTTTTCTAATAGCAAACAGTATTTAAGGTGGTGTTTGTTACAAGCTACAAGCATGGAGTGTGTAAGGAGTATAGGGCTAGGTTGATAAAATCGATTAATCGATCTAAATCGATCTAAGCTTAATATATCAATAATCGATCCATGAAAATAGAGATTGATTTAGCACATAAAGCTAGCTAGCATCAGCTAGCTTGATGCTAATGTTTAAGGGAATTTAACATAGGACGGTTAATGCAAACGCTCGGTCAATCTAAACATACATTGGTGACTAAATGAACATCTTTATTAACTCACACAGATGTGAATTTTCCAAATTCTTTTCAGGAATTATTTTTTAAAGTAACCATTTGTGGTCTAAAGCACCATTTTTTGCTAATTCTTCTGGAAATGAGTGTACTGCTATAGCGCGATCACTGAAACATCCTCCAGGAGAATCAGAACAATGTTTACAATGTTCATGATCTGAACATTTTAGTTAGAACTTCTCCTTTAGAGAATCCATGTAACTCTGGATGATATTAACAATCTCATTATTTCACTGATACATTTACAGTATGTGAACTGGATCAGATTAATATAAAAATGTATCTAAAACATATTGTAGATTATCAATGTGTTTCTTAACAAGTGTGTATAAATGTGTAAACTTAAAATTTAAATGAATCGAATTGAATTGATTGATTGGATCGAAAGAATTGAAAAAAAAAATTAATCAAATCGATTCTGGAAATTCTTATATATATATATACCCAGCCCTAGCAAGGAGCGTACACTTCTGTTTGGTACAGTGTGATTCATGTGTTGTTCCTCTTCTC
>NW_023416898.1:407042-408266 GCF_002922805.2 Oryzias melastigma | reverse complement strand
TAAAAGGATATGTAAAAAAAAAAAATGAAAAGCAACTTCAAAAACATCAAAATTATCACTCTGAGTTCATCACATAGAAATTGACCAGGCAAAATAATAATAATAAAAAAATTAACCAACCTTAACTTAAAGAAGAATAAACACAAATAACCCCACACATAATATTGAATAAATGACTTAAAAAGATTAAAAGGATATAAAAAAAATGAAAAGCAACTTCAAAAACATCAAAATTATCACTCCATCTCTGGTTTAAGATAATTCATCACATAGAAGCTGACCAAGCAAGATAAATAACTAAAAAAATAAAAAATAAAGAATAAAAAATAAAAAAAAATAAAAATTAAACAATAGTATCACAGTCGGATTCGTAATCAGATGAGTCTGACTGATTCAGGGTGACGTTAGGTTTGTAAGAAAGGGCAGAGGAGTCTTGAGCTAAAGATTTGTAAGAGAGTTGAGGTGCGCGTTGAGAAAAAACTTTGTTGATTAACTTAACTAACAGGGCTCTAATGCATGGGATACAGCAACAACCACAAAGGATGAGAATGGACGAAAAGACAGCCAAACCCATAAAAAGTGATGCGACTAAAGCCTTGTATTTACCAAACATATTCATCCAAGAATCCCACATAGATGTATCCACACCAGAATGTTCCTTCATCTTTTCACTGAGAGTTCTGAGGCCATCGACTGCCTGGGTGAGTTTTCCCATAGGTGCAGTGTTGTTCGGAATGAAAGTGCAACATGATTCACCAAAAATGGAGCAAACACCACCACGCTCAGCAAGGAGCATATCAACAGCTATGCGGTTCTGAAAAGTCATTAAGGAGGTAGCTCTGAGTTGTTCATGCACTGCTGCTAATCCGTCACGAGTAAAGTTAGCTAATCGTTGAACATTATAATGAATATAATTAATTCTGTCTGAATTTTTATTTATAGTACACCACCAACAGAGAACTGACTCAAAACCTGCAGCAATTTGATTAACCAGTTTATACTCATCAGGAACGCCTCTAGGGACACCGATAGCATCAATGTAGGTGGGGTCATCGTCAGAGTAACCAACAGAGCGCTTACTTCTGGAAAGATACGGCAAATCAGACGTTGGGAACGCAGACGTGATAACAACTGGAAGAAGTAAAGTTACAGGTGCACATATACCAGTCCATTTTGTTGGAAGTGTGGACCGTAGGATACTTCCTCCACACCACCACCAAACAT
>NW_023416898.1:401759-405913 GCF_002922805.2 Oryzias melastigma | reverse complement strand
TGGAAATGTTTGTTTAGCTACTCACGCGCCGCCAGATTTACTCACCCACACACCTGTCAGTCTCGCGATACTACAGCATGATCACCAACACAAAAGGCTTTCTGGCTGATGGGCGGTCGGCTTGTAGGCACTTGGCAGCTTCAGGTGGTCAAGGAGAACTTGATATTTGAACTGTTCTGTGAGGTGGGTATGCGTGTCGAGCAGATTATCCAAAGCCATCTTGAGCAAGGCAAAATCTGATTCCTTCCCTGAGGTGAAGTGAGGTAGAGCAGGTTTAGGAAGGCCGTAGCTTGTGGCAACTAGGAGCTCTAAGAGGTCTGTGCTTGGAGCAGCCTTGTAAAATGGGTGCGGTTCTGTTGCCATATGTGGCAAAGGAGGCCTCGCGGGGGAGGGGTAAGGCTGTGTACTGGCAGCCTTCATCACTGGCTGTGGAGGTGGTACATGTGTAGACACATGATTGTCCGGGGGTTGACTGTAACTGGTAGGTTGATAATGGAATGGATCCATATACAGGCTAGTGGATGAGGGCAGAACATTTGTAATGAAAGCATCCACAGTTGGTCTTGGAGGAGACTGTGAAGGTGGGTTAAGAGCTGCAGGTGAAGAAGCCATGGTGAGGTGAGAAGGCTGGGGTTGTTTGAGCCCCGCCAGAGTAGCAGGTGCTCTCACCTGTAAAGCAGGCTGTACTTTTACAGATGGGTGAGTAGTGGAGGCAGATAGATGAATGGCTGAACCAGAAACCGGTGGTGGAGCATAGGTAGCTGAAGTAGAGTGGAACAGCTCATGTCCACCTTGTGGTTGGATTTGTGGAGACAGCTCTTTAGTTGAGGACCTTGGGTTGTACTCACATTCACTGAGAGCTCTGGAAGAAGGCAGAGTTTTACTTCCTTCTTCTTTCAGGAATGATGTGATAAGAGCAGCTTGAGCCAGTTCCATCTCCTTTTCCTTTAACTTCCGTTGCAGAATTTGGTTCCTGGTTATAGCTTCTTTGCTCTTGTAGGCCAACTCTGCTTTCTCCTCCAGCATACGTCTTTGCTGTTCTTGTACTCTGAGAAGCTCCTCTTTCTCATTGAGAGCATCTCTTGCTGCTTTATCAAGAAGATTACACTGTTCATCCACGAGCACCTGTTCCTCAATCTGCCTCTGCACCTCTACTAGCTCCATGCGCTTTACCTGCTCCTCCAACATGGCTGTCTGTAGTTCTGAGAGACTTCCTCTACTGGATCTCTGAGTCGTTATGACAGCGCTGTTCTGAGAGTTTGGTTTGCTGCGACGGGAAGACACAGAGGATTTACTTGACCTTGTTTCCCCATGTGGTGGCAGTGAGAGCTGCTCTGGGTCGGTGACTCCATGAGTGGAAGCTGTTGCTCCAGGTTCTTCAGCTCTCCTGGGTAAATAACCAACTTCGAAATTTTGAAGATATGCTGGCAACTGTCTCTCCCGCTGGAGTCTAGGACGCACTGCTGAATCTGCAGATGGTTGTTCTGACTCCATTTTAGTCTCCAGAAAGCTATAGATCCGGCTCGAAGGACCATGTGACAGAGTGGGGACACTCTAGAGGGGAATGCCGGTCTTATAGCCCCCTTCGACAGAGCTCCGGTCAGAGAGTAGGGCACGGAGATTCCAGTTTCCAGCGAACTTTTTAATTCCAATAGTTGAATGGATACATGTGCGTGTGTGGCGTGTGTTTTTGGCTTATTAACGCACACGGCAGCAGCAACATAAGTGGGGGTGCAGTCTCAAAACAGAGACTTACTCAAAAGGAAATTACGTCAATAAGTGTCTTTCAAAATAAAATACCTAATAAATATAAGAGACTTTCCTACAGGAGGACTGTATTTTGTAGTATTTTGTAGCTCATGGGTTTTGATCTTGTTAAGTCACCTAGAGGTTTTGTGAGTTCTGAAAAGTTTGGAACAAAAGTTCTACAATAGGAACACAATCCGATGAAAGACAGGAGTTGTTTAACAGTCTCCGGTCTCGGCGCCTGTTGGATTGCGGTCAGATGTTTCGAAGAGAGGCATTTACCTTGCGCACTTATGACATGGCCCAAGAACGTAACTTCTTTTTGTACAAACTGCATCTTGTGTCTGCTGACCTTATGACCTTCAGCTGCTAGATGATGCAAAAGAGCAACTGTGTCAGTTACACACTGTTCTCGTGTGGGTGCGCAGATCATCACATCATCAACATACTGCAACAGGGCAGAGCCTGGCTGGGGGGAGAAGGAAGAGAGAGAAGCAGCAAGAGCTCTGTTATACACAGTGGGAGAGTCACAGAATCCCTGTGGCATGCGGGTGAAGGTGTAGCCTTGCCCGTTGAACTGGAAGGCAAACCAAAACTGAGAATCAGGATGAACAGGAACAGAGAAGAAAGCGTTAGAGAGATCAAGAACAGAAAACCACTTAGAGTCAGGAGGAACGTTAGACAAAAGAGTGTAAGGGTTTGGGACACAAGGGGCACATGAATGCACAGCTGCATTAACAGAAGTGAGGTCTTGAACAAAGCGCCATTCTTCTGGTGCAGGAGGGGGGCGGTACTTTTTTACCGGAAGGATGGGCGTGTTCACAGGAGAGTGATCATATCTGGTTATAATGCCGGATTTCAAAAAAGACTCAAAAACTGGAGTGATGCCAGCAATGGCTTCAGCTTTCAAAGGATATTGAGCTCTGCGGGGTCTGAAATGGGATTTGGGAGTGACAACGAGGGGCTCACAGTTTTTTATAAGTCCAACATCATATTTGTGAGATGCCCACACAGATTCCGGAACAGAGTCAAGTTCTGGAATCGTGTGGGACTGTGATAAAAGTGTGGAAGAAAGATGAAGCTGATCAGAAGTAAGAGTAATAGCACGCATAGTGGACATGACATTCGATACTCTCATTTTGTAGGCTTGAAGGAAGGGGGAGAAAAGAACAAAGCTATTATGAGATTTCTGCCAGTCTGTGGCATGGGTGCAAGCCTTCACCCATGGACCCAGGTCTCTCCACTGATCAACTCCAGACTTAGCCAGAGAGATGTGTGCGATGCTATTTTTTACCAGAAAAAAATCAGACTGAGTGGGTGTTAAAGAAACGGATACAGCGCATCGTGTTTGAGACCAAAAAAGATCATGTGCCTCTAAGGAGTCAGACAGTGTGGAGAGGAAGCGCTGTTCATATGCATGATTGTGCTCAGAGGTCACATAAGCAGTACAATGTAAATCCTCGGGTCTCATCAGCTGTGCACTAGCTGTGGACATCCTCTGAGTTGCAAGGTCAAGAAGTTTCAGGGATGACTCATAATTTATCCACCATTGATAGACAGTGGGCGGGAAGCAGGTGGATATTTTGCAAAGTTGAGGGACAGATTTAGAATTTCTTTGGACCATCATTCCTTCAGGAGTTGACTGTAAGCCGACGCCTAAAGTAAGCATGAGGTCACGCCCCAGTAAATTGAAAGGGCAGCAGTGTGATATCAAAAATGAATGCTTAAATGGAGGTTGTGCCTCAACTGTACATGACAGTGGAGCAGAAACATTTTCTTTTGTTTCTGATCCACTGGCACTCACAGAATAAAGGAATCTACCACTTAATTTTGTACCTGGCAGCTCAGAGGCGCGTATTACAGAATAAGTAGCACCGGAATCTACAATAAAATCAACAGGTTTCCCTTTAACAATGACAGTCATGAAAGGAAGACGTAAAACACTGTCTTCAGAAGGATGATGTATGAGTGTGTATTTGTTCTTATCTGATGAGGGCTGTGGGCGGCCGACAGATGAACCATCACCCGGAACTCCACTCTCCTCCTGGCCTCAGTTGGGCTGATGACGAGCCTGGCTGTGGTGTTGGGTGCCGTATTCACGTCTCTGGAACTGTCCACGTCCTCTCCCACGATTTTGCTTGCGGCCCCTGCTTTTTCGGCTCTTCATTGGACATGTGTGAGCCCAATGTCCATTTAATCCACAGTAGAAACATGCGTCAGTGTCTTGGAGAAGTGGGGACGGGACACCACGGGGAACAGGAGGTGTCTGCTGCTGCTGGCCGGTTGCATGCTGGAGCAGGTGCAGCTGTGCGCGGTGCTGGGTGTCAGGTTGGTGTATCTAGGACAGCCAAAGAAGCAAGCCCAGGAGTGAAAGGGAAAAAGTCAATTTATTCAGTCACAAATGGTTA
>NW_023416898.1:387899-399232 GCF_002922805.2 Oryzias melastigma | reverse complement strand
CGGGTATGTCCCCATTCGAGTGCTCTCTGGGCTATCAACCACCACTGTTCCCGGAGCAGGAGAAGGAGGTAGCGGTTCCGTCAGTCCAGTACCACTATCGCCGCTGCAGACGAATCTGGAGGGAGGCCCGGGCTGCCCTGCTCCGCTCGTCTGCCACGAACAAGAGGCTGGCAGATCGTCGCCGGACCCCTGCTCCTGTTTATACCCCAGGTCAATCTGTCATGCTGTCAACTGCCAACATCAACCTCCGCACGGAGTCTAAGAAGCTGTCACCGAGATTCATCGGCCCATTCAAAGTGGTAAAAGTCATCAACCCAGTCGCAGTCAAGCTCCATCTCCCCAGGTCACTACGCATCCACCCCGTTTTCCATGTTTCTCAGATAAAGCCCCATGTCGTCAGCCCTCTACAGCCGACTTCTGCTCCGCCTCCCCCTCCCCGCATCATTGACGGTCAACCGGCCTACACTGTGCGGCGTCTGCTGGACTCCAGACGGCGGGGTTGGGGTCTCCAGTACCTCGTAGATTGGGAGGGTTACGGTCCAGAGGAGAGGTCCTGGGTCCCGGCCTCCAGGATCTTGGATCCTGCCCTCATACGTGGGTTTCATCACCGCCACCCGGACAAGCCTGGCGGTACGCCTGGAGGCGTCCCTTGAGTGGGGGGTACTGTGGGGTTTTTGGGACCGGATATGACTGTTTCTGTTTCACCTTTTGTTTTCGCCCCCTCACCTGTTGATTTCCTTCTTACTTCCACCTGCCCTCTTAATTAAACACCTGTGTTTCATTACGTTGTTATGTTTATAAACTGCCTGTTTTCCTGCACTCCTTGCCAGATGGTTCTGTGCGCTTTCTCGAGTGCTACGAGCTTTCCAGCCTTGTTTTTGATCTGCTACTTTTTTCCCAGTATAGATTCAAGAAAGTAATTAAACTCCATTCTAAGGATCATCCTGCCTCTGCGTCTGTGTCCTACCCCGTACCTGACACCCACAAATCGATTTTACATGTGACAGATGTAAATCATCAAAAGCCACTTTAATTCATATGTTTTGGTCCTGTCCGAAAATACAGTGCTTTTGGAGAGATGTATGTGATGCTTTTTCCTGTATGTTTGGGATTAATGTACCACCGAATCCATTGATGCTTTTGTTTGGGATTATTGATGAGGGGTTACCTCAGCCTTCAAGGGGTCAGAAGATAATTGTTTTTTCAACTCTTTTTTTTCCAACGTCTTATTCTCCTCAAATGGAAGGACACTGCTCCACCCACAGTTTCACACTGGATTAAAGATGTATTATTTAATTTAAAATGAGATACACATCTACAAAAGTGATAGAATGACCTTTCAACATTGTTGTTGTCTCCTGGTATTTTATTTATTCTTTTCTTTATTTATTCTTGCTAGTTATTTAAGTACTATATCCTATCTTTTTTTCAAATGTATTTATTTATTTTATGTCTACATACATGTGTATATATATCATAATGCAATGATGTAATTATAACTGGTATAATTGTTGGCAGGAGAATGGGGGCAGGGAGGTGGGAGGGGGTGGTTATTGTTTGTATTGTTTGTCTTGTCTTATGTGGAAAACTTAATAAATATATATAAGACGAATACAGTTCAGCAGCCAATGAGTAACCGCCTCACCATGACTCCAGAAGTAATGAACACTTTGCAAACGTCTTTAAGTCTGTCTGATGATGAAGGTACAAGATACCCTGCGAAAAGAGTAAAGATTACTGATATCAAAGTAGATTTCATCTATGACAGCGTACAAACATGGTTAAGGGGGATGGAGATAATGAAACTAACCGCTGGACTTGCCTGCTTACTCTCTACACCCTTTGCTGGACCTGTGAGAGATGAGATTGCGGCGTAAAACCAAACATCTGAGGAGCTTGTCTGCAGAATTGCCCCAGAGGTTTTAGATGGTTGTGCCACCTCCTGCCTCTTCAACGATGCAGCTAGAGACTACTACTGTTCCACTGGGAGCATGACAGTACGCTGTTCACCGACATACTCAAATATAGCAGTAAACGGACAGAGGTGTAAGAGTGACCACACTTGTGGACATCATGGTTACGATTATTACTGGTGCAACACAGACAGGAGCTGGCAGTTTTGCAGCCCTCCACTGCCTCTAGGGAAAACAAAAAGTGGGACATTTTGTAGCTCTAAGCGCAACTGTGCTAAATATGGGTATTCAAACTGCTGGTGTATACCTGATGATGGTAAATGGGATTACTGTACCAGATAGTTTCTCTGCTTTAGCAGTAATAAGAGAAATAAGTTTGCAGTTACCATGGATGTATTCTGTATTTGTGTTATTTTACAGTGTGTTCAGATTATCCATGATTCTTTAGAGCTCAGTCTTTGTGGCTTCATGTTTGTAACTTTGATTACCTAAAATAAATGGATGCCTGAAGGAAAGACCTCTCATGATATTACATAGAAAACTTATTCACCTGTCCATATTTTGACCTGCTGTGTTTGTGTATATATAGATACAGTATATATGCCACAAAGTTAGGTCCTGATACATAAATGAATGAATTAAATTGTTTATTTCAAGCAATCAAGTAATAATACATAAAGTAGATATATTATATAATCAATCACAAGTAGATTGCTTAAAAAGGAGTGGGAGGAAGTGAATTTATATAATCCCATTCCGGTTCGACCTTACCATTTTGAGAGGTACAACAGGTACAATATGACAAAATTTACCTTTCTATATACAACACAATATTCTACTAATACTTTCAAAAATATAGGTAAATACATTGTTGTAGGCTTAAAATAAATAGAATTTAGCTTAATGTACAAATACTCACATTAAAAGCTCTCCATTTACCCGTTGATCTTCGTTCCAGTACTTAGCTATGGTCATGAACCCTCTCATGACCGAAAGCACAAGATCCCCGACAACAAGCAGCTGAAATGAGCTTCCTCCGTAGGGTCGGTCATCTGGAGAGAGCTCAAGCTTAAAGCGGCTCAAGGATCTGGTCTGGATGCCTCCTGGACGCCTCCCTGGGGATGTGTTCTGGCCATGTCCCACTGGGCAGAGGCCCCAGGGAAGACCCTAGGTCTCTCAGCTGGCCTGGGAACGCCTCAGGTCCCCCCAGAGGAGCTGGAGGAAGTGGCCAGGGAGAGGGAAGGCTGGGCATCTTTGCTTAGACTGCTGCCCTCGACCTGGTCCCAGATGAAGAAGATGGATGGATGGATATCCAGTCATTGTTTCCACGTAGCAATGAGGCTGAAAGCAATGGTTGTTTTTTGATAGGCTAGGCCAGGGGTCGGCAACCCAAAATGTTGAAAGAGCCACTTTGGACCAATACAATAAAAAACAAATATGTCCGGAGCCGCATAAATTGAAATGTCTTATATAAGTCTTACAATGAAGGCAACACATGGAGAATGTGTCTATTAATCACGTCCGTGATTATACGATTATTTCTCCAACTGCTGCGTGTCCTCGCATCATGTAAGCCTCATTTTTGGTTTCATGACAAGTTAGTGAGGAATTGCAGCAACAAACTAGCTGTCAAAAGCCGAATAGCCTCATAATGAGCATACAAGCTTTTATTTTGACATCCCTCAATGACACAAGGAGAGGGGGTCGTCATCAGTCTCTCCCTCATTCTCACTCCAGGTGCAGGAAGAATTCAAACATAACAGGACGGAATCATAAATGCCAACAAATGTTAAACAGTCAGACAACAAAACACATTGAGGAAAACCCAAACTTAAATCCAATTCCAGTCAGACAGGCAAAAGAACGGGTAACCCACATTTCCTTGCGCTGCCATACCGACAGCAAGCCCAGCATGTCTGAGACCATCACTACAATATGAATGAATTACAGTTTGTTTCATTGCCTTGATGAAATTAAAGAAATGCAATAAAGAAATCCGATTTTTGATGTCATCTAATTTTGAGGATTTGAAAAAAATCACAAAAATGTAACCTGCCCCTTTAAGGTGCTTCCACATTGGCCGCGTCGGCGCGCAATCAAGCGCACACTTTCAATGAAGAGTTAATATAAACGCGCGCACACCAGAATTCCTGGCCTCCAAGTCTGGAGCGCGCATGAGTTTTTTAGTCAGACATTTAAAAGGACAGAGTTGTGAAAACAAAAGTCTTCAGAAAGATTTGGGGGATTTTCAACACTTTTACTTTCGGTTCTCCCTGTTGTAGATGCAGATGAGCGCTAATGAACAGTAAAAATACAATAGAAGGAGAATCTCCTCCCCGCCACGCACCGCACGCGGCCGGTGTGTGAGACCTGCACATCGGCCGCTCTCAGCAGGTGGTATCCTGTGGTGGAAAAATGTTGAATCCGAAGGAAGAGCAGACACAATTCAAAATTAACACAAGTATTTAATAACAAAACTCAGAAAAATACACGTGGTGCACACAGACGTGTAGGGAAGACTCTGTCATAGAGTGTTCCAACGAACTGACAAGACCTAAGCCTTTTATAGGACTGGTCAAACCTTCTCCAAACAATTCTGCATATCACATGTCCTGACCCCCTTGGTTGTTAATTATCTAAGAGGCATCTGCTTCCTGCATTAGTCTCGGGATCAACATGTTATTTATGTCTTTACACCCCTGGTTAAGGAGGATGTAATTTAAGGGGCCATTTGGGAATGTTTACATTCAATCAGCATCCTGCCTTCCTGCTGGGGACCGTATCTTGTTCTCATCCATTCTAGCTTGGTAAACAGGAGAATGCTCTTTGACATCTGTTCCTAAAAGGTGAAAAAGGTCACCGTATCCAATCTAGCTTGGGAAAGGTAAACAGGAGAATGCTCTTTGACATCTGTTCCTAAAAGGTGAAAAAGGTCACCATATCCAATCTAGCTTGGGAAAGGTAAACAGGAGAATGCTCTTTGACATCTGTTCCTAAGCCTGAAAAAGGTCATCTGCAGGTTACAGCTTTGGCTCACACTCTCTAAGTTGGAATTTTAACTAGATACAGGTTCTTTTTTAGGTATCTGAGAATACATTCAACTACATGTATTAAATGAGCACTCTGAGTTCAATTAAATGTTTACATAAAAGAGAATAAAATGGAATTAGAATTTAATCAAAATATTCTCTTACAATCCACACCGGAGCAGCGCGGTCACGCACGCAGAGGCGGATAGGAGATTCTTCTTCTATTCTTCTTCTACTGCTCATTAGCGCTCATCTCATCTTGGTGTCATATTAACCTGACCAGACACAAACCGTAATGATTCATTTCTCCTTCGTAATCACGTTTGGCACTTCTGTGCTTTGAAGCAGACTCCGCCCACAAGCAGCTCCCGAATCCGTCTCCTTGATTGGTCACAGCTCTGAGCTGCTGCGACTGTGCGCGTGGAAATCTTGAACCGGATTGAAGATTCAGCGCACTCAATGCGTGCCGATTTGTACGTGGAGCTCGCGACCCGACTTAAAAACCCGCGTAGCAACGTGCGCTCACGTGCGCTCCAGACGCATGGGCCAGGAAGTCTGGTGTGCGCATGTTTGCATTGACTTTTCATTGACGGTGTGCGCTGCTTGATTGCGCGCTGCTTGATTGCGCGCTGACTCAGCCGCTGTGGAAGCACCTACACTCATCTTGCAACAACTGGAAAAAGCAAAGGATGTTTGTGTCATGTTTGTCCTCCAACAGAAACCATATTAAAACAAAAAATATATTTCCTTCCAACATTTTTTTTTCATTTTCAAACATTTTTGAAAAAGCGCCAATGAGCCGCAAGGCAGTGCTTAAAGAGCCGCAGGTTGCCGACCCCCGGGCTAGGCGATGGCTACTCCAGAACCTTAATATGCTTCTTACGGAGCCACTCCTTGGTTATCCTGGGACAAAGAGCCTTCTTTTTTGCACTGAGGGTGACGTAAAACTAAAACTGAACTTAAACTTCCAGTGTCTCATACAGGGAGACGGCTCCATACGGTCAACCGCTTTTCTAACATCCTCTTCTCTTCCACAAGGTTCAGAGTCCAGGAAGCAGCCCAGGACAGAAAACATGATTTACGGGAAAATTAAATCATTGACAAGAGTGATTGTTTATTAAAACAAGAGCAACCCAAACTGACCACGTGACATTTTACTATATAAAACAACTGCCTCACTGACTGCATTCAAGACTGCAGAAATGATTCTTTTGGCTGTCCTTACTGTTGCCCTCTGGGGCATGCAGCCCACGGGGGCAGTGGTTGTTGATAATTTCAGACATTGTTCTGAGTTCTTTTATAAGGGGAAACCACCGGGAGGCTTTGATCAAAATGCAAAGAAAATTTGTCAAAAGACACATACTAGTGCATTTTACTTTGCAACACTGTACTCCACAGCCCATAGGATCCCCCTGTACAGCGCCTACACATTTAGTTTTGCCTGCAACAACCAGGACGGACGTAAAAGTGGAAACTGGTTCATTGAACCCCAGGTAAATCTTCCTCTTTACCATAGTATAGGTAAAATTGAGCACAGTAGTATTGTGTTATACTGATGCAAATATGTTTCTATCAAAGTTGAGTATTTAAATGAGTTTGGATTTATGACAACTTGCAGCAATAAGAAAGTGAGTTTGTCTGACTTTAAAACAAATGTAAGATAAAAGATCTGTTCTCTTCAGCTATTCTTTGTTTTAGACATAAGACTTTTAGGAATAACAAAACTACTCTAATTGCTGCTGCTAAGAGGTTTCTTCTTTAAGGATTCTATTTATTTTTCTTTTTTAGTTAAGCATTAAAGATAATGCATTTTAAATGAACCAAATATACCCAAAAAAGTAAGCATAGACATCATGAAAACTGTATTATTTTTTTAGAATTATATTTCATTTGTTTTAATTGCCTTTAGTCAGATTCTTGTAGAGAAAACACTTTTGTGTTTCCACACTGTAAATTCGTTTTTTAAGATTAAGTGTCACAATACACTTGCCCCCATGATTTCACTGAACAACTATCAATGAAGAAACTATCTATCGTAGGATGCATTTTAATAATTTAAATTTCAATTCAGTAAAAACTCTTCATTTTTGCAAGTTTTCTGTGCTGACAGACCTTTGTTTTAGAGAATGAATTCTCCTCTCCATACACCTTCACACTTTCTGATGTTATCTAAAAGATCCAAGAAGCAGCCATTCAATTTTTTTTTTCATTTTGTGTGATATATGTTTTTCCTTTTTATATTAGCTCTATTGTTTGTTCAGTTTTTATTATCCTGGGTTTAGTTAAAAAAATGTTTCCCTAAGTGGTCAAAAGGCAAACATTTCCTCAAAAAAAGACTAAGATTAATCTATTCTCTTTATCTCACAGACCATAACAGTATTCCTTTATACCCAATGAAACACAGTTACTTTGTGAAAGTGTGTTTGTGAACAAATAAACAAAATGCTAACTTGATTTTTTATCTATTTCCCTCAGCTCTCACAAGATGAAGAGCCCAAGTTCTCAACCATGCCTTGCATGGAATCTTACAGTTCAAGGGATTCAGACAATATCAAAGTCAAACAAGCCATCGATGAAGACTACAAATACACTGGTTATGACAGAGGTCATCTGAACCCCAACAGTTTTCAGAGTAATAATGGGCGTGAAGCCACCTTCACCCTCACTAACAGTGTTCCCATGGATGCCTGCTTCAACCGAGTCCATTGGAAAAAATGGGAAGATGCAGTGAAAAAAATTCTGAGGGAACAAGATCCAACAGGCACTGCTTACCTCGTAACAGGGGCTGTACCTTCTCCCATTAATAAAATACCAAGGCAGGGAATTTTTGATAATCCTGGTGAGCGAGACTTCAACAGAGTATCAGTACCAACCCATATTTGGACAGCAGTGTGCTACATCCATCCAACGGATAAAGAAGAGTCATTCTCTTTTGGTTTCATTGGGGTGAATGTACCACATGGCAGCATTCAGGTCAAAACAATAGAAGATCTGACAAGCTTTTTATCTAGCTGTTATGCCAGCACTGATTTAAATATTTTTGTGGATGACTGTAACTTTAAAAGTAAAAAGCGAAAATCTGAGACAGTGGTGAAGAGACTACACCAAGCAGTTCAGCAGCCAATGAGTAACCGCCTCACCATGACTCCAGATGTAATGAAAACATTTCAAACACTTTCAAGTTTCTCAGATGGAGAAATTCCAATATACCCTACGAAAAGAGTAAAAAGAGTACAGATTACTGATATCAAAGTCGATTTCATCTACGACAGCTTACAAACATGGTTAAGGGAAATGGAGATAATGAAACTAACCACTGGACTTACCTGCCTACTGTCTACACCCTTTGCTAGACCTGTGAGAGATGAGCTGCGGCGCAAAAGGCAAACATCCGAGGAGCTTGTCTGCAGAATTGCCCCAGAGGTTTTAGATGGTTGTGCCACCTCCTGCCTGTTCGACGATGGAGCTAAAGACTACTACTGTTCCACTGGGAGCATGACAGTACGCTGTTCACCAACATACTCAGATATAGCAGTAGACGGACAGAGGTGTAAGAGTGACCACACTTGTGGACATCATGGTTACGATTATTACTGGTGCAACACAGACAGGAGCTGGCAGTATTGCAGCCCTCCACTGCCAGTAGGGAAAACAAGCAGTGGGAAATTTTGCAGCTCTAAGCGCAACTGTGCTGAATATGGGTATTCCTACTTATGGTGTGACCTTGATGATGGTAGTTGGGATTACTGTACCAGATAGTTTCTCTGCTTTGGCAGTAATAAGATAAATTAGTTTGCAGTTACCATGAATGTATTCTGTATTTGTGTTATTTTACAGTGTGTTCATGATTCATTTAGAGCTCAGTCTTTTTGGCTTCATGTTTGTAACTTTGTTTGCCTAAAATAAATGGATGCCTGAAGGAAAGACCTCTCATGATTTTACATAGAAAAGTTGTCCACCCATCCCTATTTTGACCTGCTGTGTTTGTGTGTGTATATATATATATATATATGTAACAAAGTTAGGTCCTGATACATAAATGAATGAATGAAATGGTTTATTTCAAGCAATCAAGTAATAATACATAAAATAGACATATTATATAATCAATCCCAAGTAGATTGCTTTAAACGGAGTGGGAGGAAGTGAACTTATATGATCCCACTCTGGTTCGACCTCACCATTTTGAGAGGTACAACAGGTACAATATGGCACAATTTACCTTTCTATATACAACACAATATTTTACTAATACTTTCAAAAATATAAGTAAATGCACTGTTTTAGGGTTGAAATAAATACAATTAAACTTTGTGTACAAATACTCAAATTTGAATTAAATTATTCTATACACACATGCACACACAAAAAGCAAAATCAGGACATATCAGTCACCCAGAGTTCAACAGCCTGACAGGTTCAGGAAAGAAGCTGTTTCTCAGTCTGGTGGTTCTGCTTCTAATCAGTGTTACCCATAGACATAATATATAATTAGACGAATCATCTCTGACGTCACCCATTGACTTCCATAGTCCCCGAAATGAAGCCTGAATAGTCAGCTCATGGCCACAGCCATATTGGCTGGAGTTAACTCCGCCTCAAGCGGATGTTCCAAATATGGGTAAAAGGGGCGGGACCGAGTTCTCTCGCTTTTCCTCCGGTGTGTTTTAGTTCCAACCCAGTCTCCTACTAAAACGTGCAGTACCTACGTTTGTCCACAGAGAAAAACGTAGCAGTTTCACAAAAAACGGAGCAGCCATATGGCGTCAGATTTACGCCAAAAGTCTCACGCAGGCGTATTAAAACTCCATGGGCATAAACCAAACTCCACGCAAGCAAATTGCGTCACACACGGGCATAAACCAAACTCCACGCTCGTAATAAACGTCCCACGGGCGCTCCTGAATCCGTGTATCATTCGTTCATTCGTTTTTCAGCTTAAAATCGGAAATGAAAAAACGAAAAACACGTATACACGGATTCTCCTATCTCCCTGTGCTACGCCCGTGGAAGCATTTCTGCGCCTGTGTAACAGCTCCTACGCGTGTGTGTGAAGGACACACAAATATTGACTGTTTTATATTGTGAACAAGTTCAACTAACAGACCTGACGAAATCAACAATATGCATAATTTACAAGGTGAGTGTCCATATTTTCCTGTGTAAGAAAAAAGTTAAACTCCGCGTCGTCATGCGTAAGTGTTATGTCCGTCCACTTCGCCAGAGATGGTATGTTCCGTTAGCATGTTAGCTAGCAGACGCAGCATCGCCAGATTGTGAGGTTTCCAGCTCAAAATGACGGCGTTTATTGTGTTTTTTCTGGCGAAATGTTTTTGGCGGGTGGACTCAATCGGTATGGGTTTGGGTTCGGGAGCTTTTAGCCACTTGTTGAAATGCGTTCAACTGGGGATGATCGGGCGGGGGAGGAGGGTGACGCGACACTCGACTGTAATCATTCACTTGTTGTCACGGGATTTACAGCCTGATAACAATAAAACAAACATGAAAACTGTTGTGTCGTGTTTGCAATAATCAGCCACGTAAAGTTACTATTGACCTTATTCCTAGCCACCATGAGCCTTTGCGTGAATTATGGGTGAAACTTCCGGTAGACGCCGGAACTCGCATGTATTTACATTAAAACTGTATAGCCGACAGCGCAATTCTTTTTGTTTTGGATCTATAACTACATATAAATGTGGAAAAAAAAACAGCTGTCATGTCTTAAAAGAGGCGACGTAACAACTCTAAAATTGCTAAAATTGAGGGATTGGAGGATGACCTTAAAAAACATAACATTTAGTAGCATTTTTAGCTACTTTCTCAATTCAGCTGCGGCAGGTGGCGAAGCTATGAACAATCTTCAAAGTTCACCTCATAATTCTTTATTTATGCCTATTTGTGCTAAAAGTTGACCTAATAATTCTTTATTTATGCCTATTTCTGCCAGAGTTAGCACACAGTGCTGATCAATTGTAACGTTATCTCTTCACGTGCTTGTGTTTACATGCTGCGATGAGGGATGCATTGCGCGGTGAAGCTTCTGCCCGTTTCATGTTTTGACAAAGTCATCTGCGGTTTAAACAGGTAATTTTTGAATATCTGATACCAATAGATGCAGCAATTACACACAAAATATCTTTTCTGCTCGTGTGACTCTGCTGTCAGCAGCGCGGTTAAGATAGTTTCATATTCAACATTCGTCACACATTCAGTAATGAACGGCAATATTTCTCAATCGCCTTTGCTAAAAAAACACCAAAAATGTTTTTCCTGAGAGATAATAAAACAATCATTCCACAATTCAGCAGCAGCTCGGGCAAAGCCCTCCGGCTCCGCTCACATTGCAGCGTTTGCGGTGGTCTGCTCGTTACGTGGATGGGGAAAAATG
>NW_023416898.1:381884-387793 GCF_002922805.2 Oryzias melastigma | reverse complement strand
TCATCAAGAAGAGACGCCGGGTACTTCAGAGACCTGAAAGCAACGCGGTTAAACTGCGGTCAAGTGAGCCGCTGTTCGTTTTTCTGCGGTCAAATCAGTCCTCATTGGATTTTTTCTGCGAGTTTTATACTAGACTTACGGTAGCATGTCCATGCTCGCTGGAAAATCCTGGAGACTCTTTAGAAAACAGGACATTTTTACTCCTCATAAATGCAATCACATTACTTTTTATGCAGGTGTTACCGGCCCCAGCCCTAGGGGTAGCTGGGTGGTAGCAAATGGCACACAGCTAGGGTGTCTGTGTAGCCAAAGGTGGCACAGTTGTGTCTGTGGACAAATCCGAAACACGTGATCAGGACGAAGCTCATTTAATAATGAATCATGCATTGAACACAATTTCACAACAGGCAATATTCCATGACCTAATCATATACAATAATAAAGTTAAGTTATCTTTGACAATGGACATGAAATAAAATGCCAAATATTAAAAATAAACAAATAAAAGCTGAATTCACAATAAACAAAATAATTACACTCATAAAGAGCAGCAATGTAACCACACAAATACATTCAGTTATCTGTTTTCAACTTTTCCGTGTTACTGCACTGAGTCCATGAACACACTCATGTATTTTGGGCAAATCAAAGAAACCGCGGCACTAAATGGAGGTAAAATAGCGGCGGTACAACACATTCTGAAAAATACACCTTTTACAAGTTTAGAAACGCTCAGTGCTCCTCTACAACAATCATCCATTACTTTAAAATGACGGCAACACTCCCGTCACCTTTAACACAGTTAAACAACATACCTGTGGACAAATCCGAAACACATGTGATCAGGACGAAGCTCCTTTAATAATGAAGCCGCGCCTGTACCTCTTTCGTCGATTGTCCACAACGGCACAGCAGCGCCAACAGCACCACCCACTGGCAGTTACGTGTAATGCACCCAACTCAAACAAATGCTATTGAAGCAATAAAAAAAAAAAGGTGGGGGTGTTTATTTTCTCTCTCTCTTTTTTTTAACCCACTACACATGTGATATTGATTAGAAAAAAAACTGTGTGTAGTATATTAGAGGTGTTATACTCTTTGTGTCCAAGGTGTCGCTGTAGCTTCATGAGTGTGGTGTTTCTGTGTTGTACCAGACGGCAGAATAAAACATGGTAGACTGAAAACTGGACTCCGTGCACGTCGTATATAACACTGTGTATTACGTTTTTTTAATCAATCTAAAAATATAATGTATTAGTGAAATAAAATTGGTTAATTTTGGCTGTGAATTAATCCCAATCATCAATGTATTACATTATAAATCCGTCACAGACCTACTTAGTCCTTAATAGAAATTTTCTCCTGGAAATCTAAAACATTTTTACTGTATAGTTTTTTTTAGAAAAGAACATCAGAAATACATCTTCAGAATCAATGATTGATCTAATATTCACTAATAAAGAAGAACGAATTACTAAATCATATAACCTGATTACAGGTCTTTCTGACCACAACCTCACTTTAATAATAAGAAAGTTGTCTAAAACAAGATATAACAATTCAAGTCGTGTAAATTTTAATACAGTAATACCAAGAATTTCAAAAAGAGACTTGGGATCATTTGATAATGAAATTCAGCAAATTAAATGGGACCAAATAACTTGTAATAAAAACTGCTAAGATGCAACCGCTGACTTTATGAAATACTTTAGTGATCTTGTACAGAAATATTCAAAAGAGCTACCCCGCAAATGTAAAATTAAATCATCTTTACCCTGGATTAATGAGACAGTGTTGAAATTAATAAAACAAAGAGATTCAGCACTAAAAAAATATCTGAAAACAGGCCTTTTGACAGATACACTATTGTATAAAGAACTTAGAAATAAAGTTACATCACTCTTAAGAAAGAGTAAAGCAAACTTTTACCTGAATTTAATTGAACAGGCCAAAGGAAATACCAAAAAACTGTGGCAAACCATAAATAAAATCACTGCACGAGAAAATCATAGTAGTCAAAATCCTTTTAATGATTATTTTATAGAATCAGTTAAAAACCTTGAAATTCAAAACAAAATTTTAGGAATTTTAGTAAATCCACTGATTCTGTTGTTTTAGATGGGCAAAACTCCCTACATTTTAAATTAACTGATGAATGTGAAATAAACAAAATATTGCAGGCATTTACAAACTCTAAAAGTAAGGATATATTGGGAATGGATAATGCACTTCTGAAAAGACTTAAAGAAATGTTTGTAACGCCTATTGTTTATATAACAAACAAATCTATTGAAGAGAACACATTTCCAACTGCTTTTAAAACAGCTGTGATTACTCCACTGTTTAAATCAGGGGACAAAGGGAGTCTATGCAACTATAGGCCAATTAGTATTCTTCCTGCTGTCTCAAAGGTTGTAGAAAAAGTAATTGCTGAACAATTAAAAGAACATCTCTCCACAAATAATTTTCTTCATCCCATGCAATTTGGATATAGGAAACAGCATTCCACTGAAACGGCATGCTGCTACTTTTGTCAGGAATTAGGGAGAACACTTGAGGGTACCCCAGGATGCAATGACTCAGGACCAGAGGGAATTCAATGAAAGAGTTTTATTACGATGATCCTGCAATACGGCTCTCTCTCCAGCTCGGAGGAATGGTGCTAGCGAGCAGCTTGGCGACTCCGGGGGAGCGTGGAGGTGAAGCCGGAGAGAAGTGGCACAAGCACGTGACGCTCCTCGCTGGTGGAGAGAGAATGGCAGAGGGAGGGCGAAACAGGCAGTATGAGGGGCGAGCGGAACAGGCAGGACGACGAGAGAGAGAGGCGGACTTGGAGGGTTGCTTCGTATGGGCGAGGCTGACGTTGCAGGGCTTGGCGAGGCTGGCGTTGCAGGCTTGGCGAGGCTGACGTTGCAGGGCTTGGCGAGGCTGACGTTACAGGGCTTGGCAAGGCTGACGTTGCAGGGCTTGGCGAGGCTGACGTTGCAGGGCTTGGCGAGGCTGATTGCCATAACCCTCCCAGTCCACCAGGTACTGGTACCCCCGGCCACGGCACCGGGACCGCAGCAACCAACGTACCGTGTACGCAGGACCCCATCGATGAACCGGGGAGGTGGAGGGGGAACGGAGGGAGGGACGAGGTCGCTGGACCTCACAGGCTTCACCCTGGACACATGGAACGTGGGGTGTGCTCGAAATGGTCTAGGCAGCCGAAGGCGAACCGCCACAGGGATGACAACCTTGGAGACAGGGAAAGGTCCAACAAAACGGGGAGCCAGTTTACGGCTCTCAAACTGTAAGGGCAGGTCAGCCGAGGACAACCAAACTCTCTGCCCCACTGTGTAACGGGGCGCCAGGGAACGTCTCTTGTCGGCATGCCTCTTATAGGCAGCCACTGTGCTTTGCAACACCCGTCTAGCCGTTCTCCAGGCCCGATGGCAACGGCGTACAGCAGCCATAGCAGACGGGACAGCCGCCACCTTCTCCTGGGGCCCAAAAAGGGGGGGCTGATAACCAAACACCACCTCGAACGGGGAAAGACCTGTGGCAGAGGACGGTAGAGTGTTGTGAGCATATTCGGCCCAGACGACATTCTGTGCCCAGGATGATGGGTCTCTGCTGCTGAGGAGTCGCAGTGACGTCTCCAGCTGTTGGTTGAGACGCTCTGTCTGACCGTTGGACTGGGGGTGGTAGCCCGAGGATAAACTCACAGTTATTCCGAGCAACCAGCAGAACTCCGACCAGAACTTGGCAATAAACTGAGGTCCTCGATCCGAAACAATATCCAGAGGGAATCCATGGATACGGAATATGTGGTCAAGCATCAACTGGGCAGTGTCTTTGGCAGAAGGCAGTTTAGGCAGGGGAATGAAATGGACCATCTTGCCGGCACTCACCAAGAGCGGACGCTTTTCTCTGAGCTCCCTTATCTATCTCCCTACCAAGGCTCTTTGTCTCGTCTCCCCAATCCTACTGCGACTACTCTCAGTTTTTCTCACTTTCAAGAAACATGGATCTGATCTGCTGGGCTGCGAATGCGATTGACCAAATTTATTCCACCATGCGAGGTGGGAAAGCGGATCCTACCTGCCCAGGGGGCACGTCTGCGGCTGGATATGTGAATGATCCTTGGGGCAAATGGAGAATTTTCTGCCTGTTGCAACTCTCTCTGGAAGATGTTGAAGATGTTTACATCATTGGATTACTGGTCTCCGGCTTTCTGCTGATTGGAACTGGTGGAACCTGGATGTACCGGAACGTGGCGAAGTGGCTCTCAGACAAGGGCGGACTGGGAGTGCTTTGCGCTGGGACGCAGAGAGACGTACAGACTCCATCCATCCATCCATCCATTTTCTTGACCGCCTCTTCCCTTTCGGGGTCGCGGACGTACAGACTCAGACTGAAAAATTGAATGGACTGGAGGCCAAGATCGATGCTCAGTCTGCCCGCGTGTATTGCATCGAAGTCTCCCTTGGAAGGCTGGAAACCATCATGGAGCGAGTGTCGGCTCGACTTGGAGGAAATCAAGAAAATTGACCAGATCTGTGAATTTCTCCGCCATAACGCAGCACCTGGACTTCAGCAGGCAGACAGAAAGTTTTGTCTGTCTGCGAGAAAACAAACATCTCTAATCAGGAAACCCCCCATCACCAAAACAATCCCGCGGAAGGTGGGAGAAACTGAGCCCGTCGTCATGGTAACATGCATTCCTCCCCTGCCATGACCTTCACCACAAATTCAACGCCTTGGTGACTCTCTCTTCTCTCAGGCCCCCCCTCGACTGTGCCTTAGAGCGCTGTGCTATCGCGCACAGCTGCCACCTGGCTGGACGTGTTGGGAGTCAGTTTGTGGACCTTTTTGTCTTGTGAAATAAATGTGCTTCAATGTCGATGTATTTTTGCTTGTACTTTTAGCTCATGCCGCCCTCGTGCGACACGGGCTGAAGATACTTGATTTTTGACATCCTTCCTTTCCTGTACCCTCATGTGTCTTTTTCGGGCGATAAGCGCTGTAGTAACAGCTGCTGCCCACCACCTAATTTCCCCCCCCCTGGGATTAATAAAGTATAATTGATTGATTGATTGATTGAATCAATCAACGACAGTCAAAACAGCAGTTTGGCCCCGGGATGGGGGTAAGCCAGTCACAAAATCAATGGATATGTGAGACCACGGTCGTCGGGGAATAGACAAAGGATGCAACTGACCAGAAGGCAAGGCGTGGGATGCTTTGGATCTGCTGCAATCAGGACAAGCTGAGACGTATTCTTGAACATCCTGCTTCAACGTTGGCCACCAGAAACGCTGCTTGACCACATGAAGAGTACGTGGTATCCCAGGATGGCAGGTGAGTTTAGAGTTGTGACACCAGTGCAGGACCTTGGATCTGAGGTTGTCGGGAACAAAGAGTTTCTCAGGTGGGCAGTTCGATGGTAAAGGGGCCTCACCTTGAACACTGGAGAGCTCCTCCTCAATGTCTGTGAGAGCAACAGCCAGACGGGCGATGGTTACACTAGGGAAAGAGCATCAGCTTTGCCGTTGCGAGATCCAGGTCTGTAAGACAAGGTGAAGATAAACCTTGTGAAAAACAAGGCCCTCCTAGCTTGCCTAGCATTCAGTCTTTTGGCGGTCTTGAGATACTCCAGGTTCTTGTGATCTGTAAAGACTATGAACGGTTGAGAGCAACCTTCTAGCCAATGCCTCCATTCCTCCAAGGCTAGCTTGATAGCTAAAAGCTCACGGTCTCCGATATTGTAGTTGCGTTCGGATGGAGATAGAAGGCGAGAGAAAAAAGCGCAGGGATGCATACGGTTGTCTTGGTTACGTTGGGATAGGACAGCACCCACCCCGGAATCAGAGGCATCCACTTCCACCAAAAACTGTTTAGAGGGGTCAGGCATGGTCAGAACA
>NW_023416898.1:379252-380360 GCF_002922805.2 Oryzias melastigma | reverse complement strand
GGGGGGGGGGGGGCCCTCTGGGGCCCCCAGTCACCAGTGTCAGGAATTAGGGAGAACACTTGAGGGTACCCCAGGATGCAATGACTCAGGACCAGAGGGAATTCAATGAAAGAGTTTTATTAAGGTGATCCTGCAATACGGCTCTCTCTCCAGCTCGGAGGAATGGCACTAGCGAGCACTGCTGGATGAGAAGCAGAGTTAGAGTTCAGGCTCTGAAGAAGTAGAGGAGACAGTGAGGTAAAAAACTCACGCTTGGCGACTCCAGAGGAGCTTTCAGGTGAAGCCGGAGAGAAGTGGCACAAGCACGTGACGCTCTTCGCTGGTGGGGAGAGATGGCAGAGGCAGGGCGAAACAGGCAGTATGAGGGGCGAGCGGAACAGGCAGGACGACGAGAGAGAGAGGCAGGCTTGGAGAGTTGTTTCGTATGGGTGAGGCTGACTTGGCAAGGCTGGCGAAAAACAGGTTTGGCTATGCTTGTTCACGTGAGCGTAGATGACCTTCTGGCGAAGAGGAATGGGAGGTGGAGGCTTAAATGCTGTGGAGAACAGGTGGCGGGAATGAGGCTGATTGCTAGGCGGACCAGCCTCCACAACCAGATCAGCTAATATTGACGGTTAATAGGAACTGGACATAGCAGATGTTGAGGTCCCCATAGAAAATGCATTAATTCAATTCAATTTTATTTATATAGCCCAAAATCACAAAGGAATTTGCCTCACTGGGCTTAATTACCGCCAGAGCCTTCACCGTCACTTCCTGTTCGTCTACCTGTTGCCAAAGACCACACCCCTCCCACTAAGGCAGCTCAGGAGAATCTGTCAATCAAACATTGGAGGCAGGGCTAGCAGAAACCACATGCTTTTATTGATGCATCTGATTGGTCAGTTTATGACTGGAAAACTGTGAAAAAAGAAAAAAAGAAAAGAAAAGATATCTAAATAAACATTAGAAAGAACGTGTTAGGAAGCATGTATCGGAGCGAGAATGAATATTCTGACAAATAAAATGACTGAAAAATATTTCTCTACGGAAGTCTATGGGTACTTCCTGTTTGGAACACAACAGGGGGGCTGAGCTGTCCATCTTTCTACACACACAACTCCCCCCC
>NW_023416898.1:373968-378443 GCF_002922805.2 Oryzias melastigma | reverse complement strand
ATAAACTAAAATTATCTGAGAGCAGAAACTGAATTAAAAAAAGCTGCCTCAGGTCAGAAAGCAGCTGCAGAGCTGAAGAAGAACAGCTCAGGCTCCTCCTACTGACTGTAGAGCTGAAGAACAGCTCAGACTCCTCCTACTGACTGCAGAGCTGAAGAACAGCTCAGGCTCCTCCTACTGACTGCAGAGCTGAAGAACAGCTCAGGCTCCTCCTACTGACTGCAGAGCAGCAGATGACTGACAACTGTTTGACTTCAACCTGAACATCAGAACAAACAACTCAAAGCTCTCTCAGATGATTCAGATGAACATCCCATCCACATGTGGAAACATGAAGAAACTGGCTGTGATGTGCTTCTTCTCAGCTCTCATATGTTCGTATGTTTCTGTAAAACTTCAGGATCTAATCTGGATTTTACTCAACAAAAGTTCATACTGTAAAAACTGAAAAATGTCCTTTAATTCTGTCATGAAAAGTAAACTTTGCTGAGTTTGAAACAGAGATCTGATGAAAATGTGTTTTCTGTTCACAGGTGACAGTCTGGAGGATGGAATCACTGCCAGCAGAGCTGAAGTCTTTTCGTCAGAAGAGATCACAGTTACTCTGTCCTGTAATTATTCAGTAAAAGCTGACAATCTGCAGTGGTATCGACAGGATCCAGGATCAGCTCCTCAGTTCCTCCTCTTGATCACTAACACCGAAGAAGTTATTGTGCTGAAAGCAGAACCTCCAAACCCCAGACTGACTGCAGTCCTGAACCAGGAGAGGAACCAGGTCCATCTGCAGATCTCCTCTGCTGCAGTGACAGACTCTGCTGTGTACTACTGTGCTCTGCAGCCCACACTGACAGGAAACAACAAAACTCTGTACAAAAACCAGAGGGGAAAAAACAATACAGCACATCATCCACTAGAGGGCAACACTGGACTGATGACAAAGACAACAGAGAAGAGAAGCAGTAAAGATCATAGACAGAGCCGCTGTGGAAGAACTAAACTCTATGATTGGCTGAGTTGAACTTTAAAAAAAAAAGTGTTCATTGGCTCCGCCTACTGAACTTCAAATCATCCAGTGACATTATTTCTTCCTTTATTGTGCTGCAGTGGAAGAACAGAGTTCATCTGCTGTCTGTGTGTCTTCAAGAACTCCAAAGACATGTTGCTTTACCTCTTTTTGCTTCTATCTCACATTCTAGGTGAGTTTAAGAACAGAGATTCAAGTTTGCTTGAAGCTGCTGCATGAACTCATCATCTCATTCATCTAATGGCTTCATTTTATCCACTTTTTCCAGGACTCACAGCTGGAGACACAATCTCTCCTGATCAGGATCAACTTACAGGAACTGAAGGAAAATCTCTTACAATGAAATGTAACTATCAGACACGTTACAGGGACATATATCTTCACTGGTTCAAACATGATTCTGACCTTCAGGCTCCTCAGTTTATTCTCAAGAAAGGAGCTGCAGGTCTCAGTGACCATGAACTTATTCCAGATAAACGATATGAATCCAGAACAACAGACACATCAACTGAACTGATCATCCCAAAGTTAACTCTGGCAGACACAGCTCTCTACTACTGTGCTGTAGACACACAGTGATCCAAAGTGTAGAAGAGGCTGTACAAAAACCTGAAGACAGATATGGACTACTCTTCAAAGAGGAGGGAAGTGGTTTTCAAAGCACAGCTTCATATCAGATGGATTCTGTTCATTCCTGTTTGATCAGAGTCTCTGTGGTTACAGCTGCTAATGAAACACTGAGGGAGGATTCACATCAACACATGATCCACATCAACCAATAAACATCTACATCAAACTGTTTCCTCTTCAATCCACTATAAAAAAGAAAAACAGAACTGGGGGCCCAGGACACGCCGGCGGTGGCGTGCTTCTCGGCACGGGTGTGTGTCTCGGGTGGTCAGGGCTTGGGTCTGGGACCTGGCACCTGGAAAGGAGGGGGTGGGTCCCTGTGAGGTTGGGGCTCCTGCACTGCCTGCTCCCTGTTCTGTCCAGTTCCTGGTTGGAGGCTGTGGGGTGTGTCCTCTCGCTCTGTTCCCACAGTGGGGTCTAGTAGGCTTGTTGCTGGTTGTGGACATTTGTTGGACAACATGCAATCCCATGAATTCATTTCTGTGTGCACAAGGAGATGCTGGCCATAGATTTATGACAGGAAGACTTCTACAGACAGTAAATTTGTATAGATTGTCAGGAATTGTCAGAGTGAATGTTGAACATCAGCTAGTTTCTCCTGTTGATTGAAACCTTGCTGTACAGATGGAACATTGGCTGTGGATTCTTCTTGCTGCTCTTTTCTTTGGTAAGACACAAAGATCAACATGTTTCCTCTTCAAACACTTCAACACATTACTGAGCTGTACATGAAGAGCTGTTCAAGCTGCTGATTGTTGTCCTTCAATCAATCATCTTTATTGATTCATCTCTTCCTCTGCATGTTCTGTTCTTCCTCAGAGTGTAAAGGAGAAGATAAAGTGATCCAACCAGGAGGAGAAGTCATTGCTGCTGAAGGAGACTCTGTCACACTCAACTGTACCTTTCAGACCAGTTCAGCAGGCACCCCGTATTTGTTCTGGTACAAACAAGAAGTGAACAGTTACCCAAAGTACATGTTGAAACGTTACTTAAAAACAGGAGACAATGCTCCAGAGTTCAAGACAGACAGATTTAATGCTGAACTCAAAGAAGACAAATCAGTTCCTCTGACGATCCAGAATCTTCATGTGTCAGGGTTCTGATGGTAGATCGGCTCAGTAACGTCTCCCCTGTCCTTACTGAGCCTGCCCTTTTACT
Organism: Oryzias melastigma; assembly: GCF_002922805.2. Classification (NCBI taxonomy): domain Eukaryota; kingdom Metazoa; phylum Chordata; class Actinopteri; order Beloniformes; family Adrianichthyidae; genus Oryzias; species Oryzias melastigma. The sequence continues at coordinate 375,631 of NW_023416898.1, read as the reverse complement.
GGGCAGTTTCTGACTTGGTGGCCCACCCCTGAACAGTAAAAACAAAGACGCTGTTGATACCGTCTCTCCCGTTCCTCTGGTGACAGCCTGGTTCTGCCCAGTTGCATGGGTTCCTCAGGGCTCGTGGTCCCAACCTCGCGCCTGGGAGTCATGAAGCGCTTGGGAGATAACGGAGATAAGAATCTGGCAGTTCTCTCACCCCTGCGTTCCTTCAGACGTCTATCAATGCTTGCTGCCACCTCGATGAGTCCATTTAAATCGTCCGGAAGTACTCTTGCCGCCAGCTTGTCCTTTACTCTCTCGGATAGCCCTCGGTAGAATGCGTCAACACACGCGGGCTCGTTCCAACGGGTATCTGCTGCAAATCTGCGGAACTCAATAGCATACTGATCCACTGTACGATTACCTTGGCATAATGTTGACAGATGACGTGCAGCCTCTTTCTCAGGTTTGACTGGGTCGAAAACTGTCCGCAGCTCTCTTGAGAAGCTGTCAAAAGAGAGACATGAAGCCGAGCTTCTCTCCCATTCTGCTGTCCCCCACAGCTTAGCTTGACCCGTGAGCAGAGATATGGTGTAAGCCACTTTGGAAGCTTCAGATGGGAATGATGAGGGTTGCATAACAAACTGCATAGAGCACTGGGTGAGGAAGGCCCGACAACCTGTTGAGTCTCCGCCAAACCGTTCTGGTGCTGGGATCTTTGGTTCCGGAGCTTGTCGTGGAGCATAATTAGGTGGACCGGACGGGTCACCTCCTTGGTTGGAAGAAACCGTTAGCTGCGTCAGTTTCTGAGAAATGTCATTTAGTTGGGCTGAAAACTGTGAAAACTGAGCATTATGGTGACTGATTGCTCCCTCAATCTGGTTTTTCCAGTCCTGAGCCATTGCGGGGTCCATACTGGCCAGAAGGTACTGTCAGGAATTAGGGAGAACACTTGAGGGTACCCCAGGATGCAATGACTCAGGACCAGAGGGAATTCAATGAAAGAGTTTTATTACGATGATCCTGCAATACGGCTCTCTCTCCAGCTCGGAGGAATGGCGCTAGCGAGCAGCTTGGCGACTCCGGGGGAGCGTGGAGGTGAAGCCGGAGAGAAGTGGCACAAGCACGTGACGCTCCTCGCTGGTGGAGAGAGAATGGCAGAGGCAGGGCGAAACAGGCAGTATGAGGGGCGAGCGGAACAGGCAGGACGACGAGAGAGAGAGGCGGGCTTGGAGGGTTGCTTCGTATGGGCGAGGCTGGCGTTGCAGGCTTGGCGTTGCAGGCTTGGCGTTGCAGGCTTGGCGTTGCTAATGTTGCAGGCTTGGCGAGGCAGGCGTTGCAGGCTTGGCGAGGCTGGCTTGGCGAGGCTGACGTTGCAGGCTTGGCGAGAAACAGGTTTTTGCTTAGCTTGATCACGAGAACGTGGATGACCTTCTGGCGAGGAGGAATGGGAGGTGGAGGCTTAAATGCTGTGGAAAACAGGTGACGGGAATGAGGCTGATTGCTAGGCGGACCAGCCTCCACATAGATATGCTCAAGACTTGTAAACAGTTGTATGGATGCCACATGTTTGTATGCGTGTTGTTGGTGTGTGTATGTAAGCATTCATTCATGTCATATTATACATATATAACATAATTAACGTATGGCACTCACTTTATCCTGTGACCCCCCCCCCCCA
>NW_023416898.1:372806-373954 GCF_002922805.2 Oryzias melastigma | reverse complement strand
ACACACACACACACACACACTCAGCTCCAATCTGTGTTCATTTGCTAAACATGGAAAAACGTAAAACATTAAATGTCATGTAAAGGGTTAAAACCATCATAGATATCATTTTAGCAACGGTCAATATTTTTTGCATATTTTCTATGTCTGTTTTTATAACATAAATGCTAATAGCAAACTTTACAATAATTACAACCCAGAGTTTAGCTCAGATAAACAGAACCTGCTGGTGAATGGATTGAAGCCTGAAGACGTTCAGTTCAGAATTGTGTTCATGTTTTCATTAGTGGAGAGAAACCTGCAGGTCTTCATCACTCAGGACATCCTCATCATCATTCTGTGAGGTCATAGCAGAACTGCAGATTCTGTTTCTTGGTTGGAATCTGAGTTTGGAACAGTTTGAGGTTCTCATCCATGTTTCTTTTTTTTGTTCTCATCATCACATATTTTTTGATATTTTCAAACAAACCTGCAGGACTTTGGTTTTCGGTTGCAGACGTTTTTGTATCTGATATTAGCAGAGCTTCAGAAAGAGTGTGTTTACTTTCCTTTTACCAAAAAGAAGACAAATCAGAAGACTGAATCTATGCATTCATCCACAGAAAACGCTCTATACTCTGTCACGGATCTTACAAGTTTGTCTTCATGAACTGAAGAAGATATGTGATGTTGAATAAGACAGATAGATCAAACTAACAATGTCTTCAGCTCGGATGATCACAGAGATACAGATATGAAAAAGAAAATCTAGTGAAACTATCAAGTTTAAGAAGAGACTGAAGGATGCCTTTAATCACAGAAAAAAACTCTTTAAATATAAAGTCTATGATGAAGTTCCAGAGAAGAGAACCCGGTCAATATTTAAAGCTCAGATTCAGGGAGAACAGTGTGATTTCTGTATTCTTCTCTTTAAAAACTGGGCTACTTTACTATCTCCAGATTCCTTAAATGATCTTTGGAGTTTTTACATCCAGTCCACACAGACTGAGGGTTTGGAAAACGGATAAAAAGATGCATTTCTGAGCACAGACATTCCTACTTCATACATCCGGTAGTTTGATTCTTTGACACACTTGCAATCTGCCGAGGGGTACTCCACCTTTGGCCAACAGAAGCTGGGATAGGCTCCAGCAGCCCCAAGACCTCAA
>NW_023416898.1:339626-371721 GCF_002922805.2 Oryzias melastigma | reverse complement strand
GTTCAGTCCAGAATTGTGTTCATGTTTTCATTAGTGGAGAGAAACCTGCAGGTCTTCATCACTCAGGACATCCTCATCATCATTCTATGAGGTCATAGCAGAACTGCAGATTCTGTTTCTTGGTTGGAATCTGAGTTTGGAGCAGTTTGAGGTTCTCATCTATTTTTCTTGTCTTTGTCCTCATCATCACATATTTGTCTGATATTTTCAAACAAACCTGCAGGATTTTGGTTGTCGGTTGCAGATGTTTTTGTATCCGATGTTAGCAGAGCTTCAGAAAGAGTGTGTTTACTTTCCTTTTACCAAAAAGAAGACAAATCAGAAGACTGAATCAATGCACTCATCCACAGAAAACGCTCTATACTCTGTCACGGATCTTACGAGTTTATCTTCATGAACTGAAGCTGATATTTGATGTTGATTAAGACAGATAGATCAAACTAACAATGTCTTCAGCTCTGATGATCACAGAGATACAGATATGAAAAAGAAAATCTAGAGAAACCATCAAGTTTAAGAAGAGACTGAAGGATGCCTTTAATCACAGAAAAAAAAAAAAAAAACAACCACCTGAATATAAAGTCTATGATGAAGTTCCAGAGAAGAGAACCCGGTCAATACTTTAAGCTCAGATTCAGGGAGAACAGTGTGATTTCTGTATTTTTATCTTTGAAAACTGGGCTACTTTACTATCTCCAGATTCCTTAAATGATCTTTGGAGTTTTTACAACCAGTCCACACAGACTGAGGGTTTGGAAAATGGATAAAAAGATGCTTTTCTGAAAACAGACTTTCCTACTTCATACATCTGGTAGTTTGATTCTGTGACATACTTGCAATCTGCCGAGGGGTACTCCACCTTTGGCCAACAGAAGCTGGGATAGGCTCCAGCAGCCCCAAGACCTCAAAATGAATTCAGCAGGTTTAGAGAATAGCTGGATGAATGCTTTTATGTGGACTACATACATATTTCATACATCAGCCATGTCAGTACACAAACACACTTCTGTGTTTTTAAGGGGCATCTGTTCATTAGAATATAGCATAATGTTATTGAGTGTAGAAGGAAAGGTATGAAACCCGTTCACATAAACTCTGCTCTGAGTCTGTCCATGATGGAGTTTCTAGATTATTTTAAATGTATTTTGTAAAAAAAATCGTTACTGTAAGGATACGGCACCAAGAAATCATGACTTTACTTAGAAAATAAACACTATATTCTCATTTCTGTATACATATTCTCAATATGTTTTTCAAGCACAAATATTTTTTATTTAGATCACAATTGTAACAAAAACTTAACGAACAGTTGTATTTTTTTAAAGGATGAAGTAGGACTCTTGGCCAGTCAGAAACAGTTCCAAGTGTCTCTCCTAGGTTTGATCTTTTTGCTGCACACCTCTGCTTTAGAGAAACAAGACCGGCTGAGGAAGTTTGGACATTTGAAGTTTTGAGAGAAGAACACCCACAGAAATAAAGAACCAAACTCCAGACAAGCATCAGATAAGATAGAGGCTGGATTGCTCAGTTGGTTAAGTGTAAGACTGCTACATGGGAAACCAGAGCCCAGGGGACGCAATGAGCCTCCTCCACTGTGGGTCCTAGGCTTAGTTCCTTCATGCTACTGCCTAACTATGTAGCCACAAGGGGGACCCTGGATGCCAATCCAGAGCTGGGAGAAAATTAAACATCATCTTCCTCATTTTCAAGGAAGAAATCATTTGAAATTGTGGTTCTAGCAGCAGCATTATCAGAACATCTAGCAGAAATATTTCATTCCCATCATTAATGTGCTGAAAATCCCTGAATACACTGAAAAAAATAACTAATAAGATTTAAAATCCTCGTAACAATTTGCACTAAGAATTAATGATTACATTTTACTGCATTTATGAATATAAAAACTACCAACAACAATCTAGTAAAATTTACTTAGGTCCACAAGTAAGGTTATTATCAAATCTTAAGTAAATACAGCAAACATAAATTTCTCTAATAAAATGTACATAATATAAATGAATGCTCCAAAAGTGATTACAACAATTTGAAAAGTAGATCTTACTAATAAACAATCAAAATTTTTGATTACTGATAAAAAATAAGTAAACTTAACTTCTTTACTAGAAAAATCTATGTATTTGCATAATATTTGAATTATTATGTAAATATTATGAGGAATATTTAAGTATATATTACTGAGGCAAAAAGTTTGTTCTTTCAGTGTAGATAAAGCTGCTTCCAGGTTCCACATAAACTTTCCACTAGTTTCGGCTCCAAAGACTTTTCAGTCCATATGTGATCCAGCTCATTATAAGAAATTTAAAAAGCTGTCCTTATCTATCTACAACTATCTGACATTATTATCAACCAGCTCATCTTTTTGAAGAAGTCATTAAGAACCTTTTCCTTCTTTGCTGAAGTCAGCTTCTGTTCCTCCACTAGACGGAGACATAATGAAGTGGGCGGGGCTCTCCTTCTGCTCTGTGTTCAACATTCAGTCAATAAGAAGTGGTGCTGTGAAGAGAACAATTGTCAGAGTGAATGTTGAACATCAGCTAGTTTCTCCTGTTGATTGAAACCTTGTTGTACAGATGGAACATTGGCTGTGGATTCTTCTTGCTGCTCTTTTCTTTGGTAAGACACAAAGATCAACATGTTTCCTCTTCAAACACTTCAACACATTACTGAGCTGTACATGAAGAGCTGTTCAAGCTGCTGATTGTTGTCCTTCAATCAATCATCTTTATTGATTCATCTCTTCCTCTGCATGTTCTGTTCTTCCTCAGAGTGTAAAGGAGAAGACAAAGTGATCCAACCAGGAGGAGAAGTCTTTGCTGCTGAAGGAGACTCTGTCACTCTCAACTGCTCCTTTGAGATTAGTTCCACCACCACCCCGTATTTGTTCTGGTACAAACAAGAAGTGAACAGTTACCCAAAGTACATGTTGAAACGTTACTTCAAAACAGGAGAAAATGCTCCAGAATTCAAGACAGACAGATTTAATGCTGAACTCAAAGACAAATCCGTTCCTCTGACGATCCATAATCTTCATGTGTCAGACTCTGCTGTGTACTACTGTGCTCTGCAGCCCACAGTGACAGGAAAGAACAAAACTCTGCACAAAAACCTGCAACATTACACTACTCCCAAGCGTCCACTAGAGGGCGTCACATACAGTGAAACTGTTTCATGCATTCCACTTCCAGATCCAAGGAGGCCTGTCGGACTCCTGCTGTAGCAAATCTAAAACTTTAGAACAATCTGTGACTCCATGTCTTCTTTTCGTCTATTCTTAAGTATTTTAAAACGTTTTTTGGTTAATTGTACTTTAAAAACAGAGTTAAGGGGACTTTTACAAAGATAATCCATCATATTTGAGTTTAACACCATTGCTTTAGTATATATCATGTCTATTTGAAGGGAGTTTTCTCTCCTCCATCAACTCTTGCTTTTTCAGTATAGAGATTACACCAAAATCCATCATGTAACCTGTTGGTCTCTGTAAAAAAACAGTTCAATAAAACAATCTTTTTTTTTTCTTCCTTTTGTGGTTTCTTTATTTTGATTCTCAGTTTTGAACTCTATACATATTTACAGGCTTTATGAAAAAGGAGCCTCAAGGTAAAACCCCTTAGAATTCTTCTGGTGTCATTTTAGTGAAGGGTCATGAGTGAGTTTAGGAGGAGTGAATAACATTGGATATTCAATTAGCTTTACAGTCAATGTTAGCCGTCACTGAAACCTAGCTACCCCATTACTGATTAAAGTTAGCTAATTTGGCTGAATTTGTTTTTTTATTTTTTTTATTTCTGGGTTTGTGCCAAATTGGAGAACATAAAGAGGTCAGTTTAAACTGCAGACTTTAAAATGTTCAGTTTTAGCTACATATCTATAAGCAAAGACAAAGATATTCTTTAAAAGTTCATCTTCCTCAGTGGAGAATTATTTCTACAGAACAAACATTAGATCACCTAAAATCTTTGAGTTTCCATCAATAAAGAACATTCAACTTGTGAGCAGACTGTTAACCAGGAGGAGGAGCTGAGAGAAGAGGAAGAACAGATGAAAGAACAGATAGAGAGATTGAGGGAGGAGCTGAGCTGTTAGTGAACTATAGAAGAGACACAAACTTCCACTTTAACACAGTTCAACACACAAAAGCCAAACATCATCTTTCTCCAACATGCTGTCTGTGCAGACATCTGTGTTCACTCTGCTGCTTCTAGTCATTGGAACAGGTTGATGGATTCTTTCAAAGATACATTTCAGCATTTGATGTTTGTCCATCACTGATCTGACTTCTCTCTTCCTTTAGATGTCAGCTGTGAAGAACTCACTGCAGTCAAGAAGGAAGAGTCCACTTTGGAAGGAGCTCCTGTCACTCTGTCCTATAAATATCCCAAACTTTCAAGAACTGATTATTTCTTCTGGTATCGACAATTTCCAGGAAAACCTCCAGAGTTCTTCTTCTCTCACTTCGGATCAGAAGAAAAAATACAAAGTTTAGATCCTAGATGTTCTCATGAAGTGAAAGCTGCTGATAAACTGATAAATCTACAGATCTCCTCTGCTGCAGTGTCAGACTCTGCTGTGTACTACTGTGCTGTGAGGCCCACAGTGACAGGAAACAACAACACTCTGTACAAAAACCTGCAGACACACAATACTCCACAACATCCACTAGAGGGCGGACAAGAGCTGCACATCATCTCCATCAATGTCAAAGAAAAAATTTCTCAGTTCAGTTTCCTGACAGCAATTAACTATAGAACATGAGGACATCTTGTCAACAAGCTTTCATATTTTTAACCCCTTGATGCCTGGATTACAGCTATGAAAAAAAAAATAATAATGTGTCTCTTTTAATTAGATACCAAATGGAGGTAAATTTGAACCAGAAGTGGTAAAGCATATTTGCACCAAAAGGTTAGATCAGCACCATGTTTATGACATTGTCTCTATTAGTCTTTAATGCACTACGATGAAGTGAGCAAGCAGAGACATGTTAATCTATTTAAAGTAGTTTTAAAATCAGTCAGTTTTCTGGGTTTCACATTCTGTGAAAAGAACACCCCAAAATTATAAATTTTTATGATAACCTTTAATAAGTTTTGGTTTTACCAGATTTTTTTAATCTAGATTTTTTAAAATGGAGGATCAAAATCTCTAAAAATTCACAGTTTATCAACACATTAAATGTGATAAGATTGCATGGAAACAGTTTGCGTTTTTGCTAAACAGGAAGGGTTTATAACAGCAGGGATTGTTTTTTTTTTCATGATGACTTTCATAAATATATGTTAATATCATCATATCATGATATTGCTGTCGTTCATAGTGAGAGACACAAGAATTAACCACTGCACCATCGTTTGGCATACATCCCTATGCATGGTAAGGTTAGAGTGAGTCATCTCCAGTGTTAAAACAAACAAACAAACAAAAAAAAAACTAAAAAAATTCTGCTTTTCTGACCAAAAACAACAATATTTTTGACCAAAATTTGGGAGAAGGAGGGGAAGGGGGTGTCAAAAGTGAACATTTTCCTGCATTTTTACTTTGTCAATATGAAGTAAAAAAAAATGTCCTTGTGAAATGTTTTAAAAAGCAGTTAGATTTTTATCGGGATTGGGACATCCCTAATTTAAAACTAACTAAATTATCACCTGGGATTTCTCCACAAACTATTTGGTGTTTTCCTCATTTTAATGCAACACAAACAGTAACAAATCCTCTCAAAAACTTCATACATTTTAAAGCAAATGATGTATTGTTTGTTTATTGTTTGCTGTTTTAAGCACAGCTGTTTCGCTCACTTCATGTCTTTTGTGAGCATCTTTGCGTCAGATCTGAACAATAAGTTACAGATGAACAAACGTGAAATACTGTACATTGAATATCAAATGGAAAATGAGTACATATAATAGAAATTGTAGACAATGCATTAAAATAATAATAAAGCATTATATTATCAGCATACGCTGAGTAATCAGAAGGTGTCAATTCAACCCAGTTTAAACAGAATTATGCAATCTGCGTTGAGGTCTCGGTTCACCTCGCAGCCTGCTCTGTAACTAAACAAGAAATACACAAAATAAGGTGATTTTTGAAAAAAAAATATGTATTAAAATGATACACATACATTTAATTTATAGAATAGATTAGGGGACACATGTTTATTTTATTGTTAATTTTTATGATGATAAGGATGATAAGTGTGGTACTGCCTCAAATGCCTCCTCCGACTACAGGTCCCTAGTTGAAAAGTATTTTGTTGAGAGAAACGCTGAATTGACCCGCCCAAGGCAATTTTTACCTGCAAATTCAGAACCAAAACCGCCCAACTGGGCAGGAAACCACTCAATCAGGCAACATTGCTGGCATTGTGAGGTAGAGACACTTGATTGGGTAGAATACAGAATATAGACCAAGGGGCATGAACCTTCTTGACTGTGATTGGTTGTTTGGTGGCACACATATTACTCTAATGTGAAACTTATCAACACAATATCAAAGACAGGGCGAAAGCGAGATGAGTCACATTGCATCTAAAAACATTTGTGCTACAAGCGCAAGCATATTTTTTGAAAAAAAATACAAATGAAAAAAAAAAGTTTCAAAAGAAAACAAGTTTGCAATGCAAAAGTATTTTTGAAAGCAAATATTAAATATTTTAATATGAAAATCATGACTTTTATTCTTAACACTTTTCATTTTGTTTACAATTTAGAACATTTTAATCTTAAAACTGACCTTTTCTTGCAATATGGTGGCACAATAATCACTCCATAGATGTCTGCAGAAAACACAGACTGATGGATGAAATATTTTCTTTTTATGAAAGATTTTTATGAATCCTTCTTACAGACTAAATTTTTCTTTTGTTTGGTCTGGTATCAAATCACCTGCAGATGGTCTGAGGTCCAGTGGTATAGGAGAACACTGCTGTGATGACTTGCTGGTTTAGATTTATGTTATTGTTCATGTTTCCTTTCTCTGGTTCTTGTTTAGGCTGGCTGTGTTTCCTCCCATTTACCTGGTAATCCTGGAGCAGTCACAGCTGCCTGCACTTTGTTAATCACCCCGACTGCATTTAAGGACCCGTCTCTGAGCCCTCAGTGTCAGCTTGTCTTGTGGGGTTTCCAGTCCCCTAAACCTATGCTACCTAAGTGTATTCTTAGTAATAAAACCTTTGGCCTTTGCTTCTATGTACTTGTTCATCACTGCATTTGGGCTTTCTGCTGCATGTCTAAACAGGACAGATGTTACTCTCTGTGTTTTTACAGACCACTGCAGCATCAACAAAACATACTCTAAAGTTAAATAGGATTTAGCTGTGATAGGCTTAATCTAACAATATATCTGGAAGTCTTTTTTTTCAATAATTCATTTGTATGCTACTGCTGCAAATAAGTATTTGAACACCTATCGACTTCCTTTGAAGTCTACCTCCAAAGCACCTAAAATGAAAATGTCAGGATATCTAAAACGGAGATCTTTTAAAATTACCAGGTGTTCAAATATTTAGTTGTCTCATATATATGTATATATCTATACACTGCTCACAAAAATTAAAGGATCACTTTTTTTTATTTGGCCTGGCATGAATTGAATTAAACCTGTCTTATAATGTTCTGGTTGGTTAAGCAGCTGAGGGAGATTTCAGGAGACTGGTGGCTATTCTCGGAGAGCTGGACAGGGCCGTAGAAGGTCCTCAACCCCTCAGCAGGACTGATACCTGCTCCTTTGTGCAAGGCGAAACAGGCTGAGCACTGCTCGTGCCCTACAGAATGACCTCCAGAGGGCCACTGGTGTGAATGTCTCTACCCAAACAATCAGGAACAGACTTCATGAAGGTGGCCTGAGGGCCCGACCTCCTGTAGTGGGCCCTGTGCTCACTGCCCAGCACTGTGGAACTCAACTGGCATTTGCTCAAGAACACCAGAATTGGCAAGTCCGCCACTGGTGCCCTGTACTTTTCACAGACGAGAGCAGGTTCACCCTGAGCACCTATGATAGACGTAAAAGAGTCTGGAGAAGACAAGGAGAACGTTATGCTGCCTGCAACATCGTTCAAGATGACAGGTTTGGTGGTGGGTCAGTGGTGGTCTGGGGAGACACATCCATGGAGGGACGCACAGACCTCTACTGCCTAGGAAATGGTGCTCTGACTGCCATAAGGTATCCAGATGAAATCCTTGAACCCATTGTCAGACCCTACGCTGGTGCAGTAGGTCCTGGTTTCCTCCTAATGCACGACAATGCCCGGCCTCACGTGGCAAGAGTATGCAGGCAGTACCTGGAGGATGAAGGAATTGAAACAATTGAATGGCCTTCACGATCCCCTGACTTAAACCCAATAGAACATCTCTGGGACATTATGTTTGGGTCCATTAGGTGCCGCCAGGTTGCTCCTCAGACTGTACAACAGCTCAGGGATGCCCTCACACAGATCTGGGAGGAAATGCCACAAGACACCATCCGTCGTCTCATTAGAAGCATGCCGCCACGTTGTCAAGCATGCATACAAGCTCGTGGGGGCCACACAAGATACTGAAAAGCATTTTGAGTTGCAGAAATTAAGTTTTGGAAAAAATGGACTAGCCTGCCACATCTTCTTTTCACTCTAATTTTATGGTGTCTACACAATTGAGCCTCTGTAGTCTTAAAACTTTTATTTCCATTAAAAGACTTGGCATCCTTTTGTTCCTAAGACACTGCCCTGTCGTTATTTGTATAGATATCCATCTTCATATTGAGATCTGATGTATCTAATGTGTTTCTTTAAAGTGCTCCTTTAATTTTTGTGAGCAGTATATATATATGTATGAGTGAAGTTTTGATTCACATTTATCTGTGTCTTAAATCAAAGAAAAAGACATTTAAATGTCTGATTCTTTTTTCTTAGAACATTGAATAAACCAAAATGACCAGAGAGCAGAAACTCTAAATATAAAATTAGCCACCTTAGACACAAGCTCACTTGCTACGCAGCCACTATAACCCCCAAATCCCCCCATTCTCTTTCTGTACAGCTGTTCTGAGATGTATGTGAGAAATTGATTAAAAATACACTTTTTTCAAAATGCCGGCTTTTCTGTTAGTGTTATCTTCATAGCAACCATTTTATGTTTTGTTTGTTTTTTACGCAAAACGCATAAAACATGTGCGAGCTATTTAAGACCGTGTCGGTTGCGACCTCGCCACGCGCACGCCATTCAAATTCTTCAACTTCTAATTAAATTCAAGATGGCGGCATCTTCCCAAGGTCAAAGGTGAATGAAACTTCCAGGGTCGTTGTAAACTCCAGCTATGGACATGATTCTGAAATTTCGTGAAAAACGGACAAACAAAAGTGTCGTTTTCCCATACTGTTGAAAAACGTGAATCACCAAATCGCCATTTCTCCGACTTTGCCACAAGATGGCCACCAAGCTGTAGGTCGTGTGGCCATCCCATGATAATTTCACATGTTCCAGGGCTTATGCCCGACACGGGTCATTGGCTTTCATTTGCGTATTTCAAAATATTTTTTTGGCCCCATTAGCGATTCTCGGCCCATTCATTTTTTTATTTACGAAAACGCTCGCCGCATGTCATAGCTTTTTTTGGTGGTGGTAGTGGTCGTGGTGGTGGTGGGGGGATTGGGGAGGGGGGGCTTGCGCAACATGCCAAAAATTCATTTTAAATTCTCCCTAGGTGTGACAAAATGTTGAGGTACTTTTTGTTCATATGGCGGGGGTAAAATTTTCGCTAAAAGGCGCAAACAGACAATATGGTCCTTGCAGTCAGACTGCTGCTGCGGGCCATTCTGCAGTTCTGCAGAAAGCAGCTGCAGAACTGAGGAACAGCTCAGGTGCGCAGAACTGTCTACAATACTGGGAATTGTCGTAGAAGAAGAAATAATGAGTTCCGTTGTAAACAAACAAAGATCATGTATAGAGCGAGATGATATTCTGAACCTTCTTTCATTAGTATTAATAATATTTTTAAGAGCCTGTTTGCTCATAATTTTCTAAATCCATGCAGGTATGGGGCAATGTGCATATTGCCTTCCTGTAAATATGTGGGAATAAGATCACTCTTTATTCTGTTTGGATATGATAAGAAATATGACTTTATGTAATTTTTACAAGGTTTATCAGGACTGTTCGGTGCTTGGAGCGGCATTCCCGCATTCATACCGTCCTGAAGCCGCTCGGAGACAGTTCTCCCGGGAGACATGGTTTTCCTGAATCCGGCGGGTCTCTCGTGCAGATCAGCCGGACGGCTCACAACATAACAAAGCACCCCCTGCCAGCGCGTGCGTGCGCTCACACATGAAAGCTGTGAATCCGGCTTTTCTACTCAAAGAAAAGAGTTTGCTCTCTGAGAGCAGCTGATTGGTTCTGTTGGTACTCCAAAGACTGACATCTATGCATGACGTAACATCCAGCACAGTAATGACACACGATCAGAATGAGTGTTTACATGCAGTTTGATCGGATCAACCATCGGTATAACCCACCTGTCTTGATCAGAAAGAAATTTGGATCTGAAAGAGTCTGATCGGGCCAGAGTATTCTGAACGGCGTGTTTACATGACGCATTTCTGTTCTGATCACTCGTTTATTCCGATTACTTGGGGCCATGTAAACGTAGCTAGTGTCGGCTCGTCTTGTGTGGTTTCCAGTCCCCTTAGTTCACGCGACCTAAGTTTATCCTTGTTAATAAAACTTTGGAATGTTGCTTCAATGTACTTCTGGTTCTTCTCTGCATTTGAGTTTTCTCCTGCTTTACTAAATGTGACAACTGCTTTGAATTCCTGTTACTTTCTGTGTTTTTACACACTGCTGAAGATCATTGTGGCACCAACAAAACAGATTCTAAAACTAAATGGGATTGAACGGAGAGAGAAATAATCTAACAAAAAACCTTGAAATGTTTTTATTTTTTTATTTTTATTTTTTTAATAATTCATTTGTATGCTACTGCTGAAAATACATATTCGAACACCTACCAGTTACCCGAATAGCCTATCTCCACTGGACTTAAGATGAAAATGCCAGACTTCTCCAGGATTTCTAGGAGGGAGAACTTGCAGCAAAATTACAAGATGTTCAAATGCCTTCTTCTTTGGTTTTGGGGCTCATGTTTTTGCTAAATTCTAAAATCGAATTTGACTCACATTGATCTGTATCTTCGACCAAAGAAAACAAGCGTTTAAATTAAGTGCGTGATTCCATCTTCTTAGAACATTTCATACACTAAAATTATCTGAGAGTGTAGTGTCTAAAATGTTTACTGCCACCAGGGGAGAAACTGAAAATTACACCCTGTTAAAAGTGAATGTTAAGGGAAAAGGTAAATAACTTTACTAGGGTTACAAGAGGAGAAACTGATTAAAAAAAAAAAAAACTGTTTCAGGTCAGAAAGCAGCTGCAGAGCTGAGGAAGAACAGCTCAGGCTCCTCCTACTGACTGCAGAGCTGAAGAACAGCTCAGGCTCCTCCTACTGACTGTAGAGCTGAAGAGCAGCTCAGGCTCTTCCTACTGACTGCAGAGCTGCAGATGACTGACAACTGTTTGACTTCAACCTGAACTTCAGAACAAACAACTCAAAGCTCTCTCACATGATTCAGATGAACATCCCATCCACATGTGGAAACATGAAGAAACTGGCTGTGATGTGCTTCTTCTCAGCTCTCATATGTTCGTATGTTTCTGTAAAACTTCAGGATCTGATCTGGATTTTAATTAACTAAAGTTCATACTGTAAAAACAGAAAAATGTCCTTTAATTCTGTCACAAAAAGTAAACTGTGCTGAGTTTGAGTCAGTGATCTGAAGAAAATGTGTTTTTTTTTTTTGTTCAGCAGGTGACAGTCTGGAGGATGGAATCACTGCCAGCAGAGCTGAAGTCTTTTCATCAGAGGAGATCACAGTTACTCTGTCCTGTAATTTTTCAGGTAGCACTAACAATCTGCAGTGGTATCGACAGGATCCAGGATCAGCTCCTCAGTTCCTCCTCCTGATCACTCCTATCAAAGAACCCATTGTGGTGAAAGCAGAACCTCCAAACCCCAGACTGACTGCAGTCCTGAACCAGGAGTGGAACCAGGTCCATCTGCAGATCTCCTCTGCTGCAGTGACAGACTCTGCTGTGTACTACTGTGCTGTGGAGCCCACAGTGACAGGAAACAACAAAACTCTGTACAAAAACCTGCAGAGAAAACACAATACTACACAACATCCACTAGAGGGCAACACTGGACTGATGACAAAGACAACAGAGAAATGAAGCAGTAAAGATCAGAGACAGAGCTGCTGTGGACGAACTAAGCTCTATGATTGGATAAGTTGAACTTAAAAAAGTGTTCATTGGCTCCGCCCACTGAACTTCAGATCATCCAGTGACATTATTTCTTCCTCATTGTGCTGCAGTGGAAGAACAGAGTTCATCTGCTGTCTGTGTGTCTTCAAGAACTCCAAAGACATGTTGCTTTACCTATTTTTGCTTCTATCTCACATTCTAGGTGAGTTTAAGAACAGAGATTCAAGTTTGCTTGAAGCTGCTGCATGAACTCATCATCTCATTCATCTAATGGCTTCATTTTCTCCACTTTTTCCAGGACTCACAGCTGGAGACACAATCTCTCCTGATCAGGATCAACTTACAGGAACTGAAGGGAAATCTGTTACAATGAAATGTAACTATCAGACAAGTAGCAGTGATATAGCTCTTCACTGGTTCAAACATGATTCTGACCTTCAGGCTCCTCAGTTTATTCTCTGGAAAGGAGCAAAAGGTTTCACAGATGAACATATTCCAGATAAACGATATAAATCCACAACAAGAGAAACATCAACTGAACTGATCATCACAAAGTTAACTCTGGCAGATACAGCTCTCTACTACTGTGCTGTAGACACACAGTGATCCAAAGTGTAGAAGAGGCTGTACAAAAACCTGAAGACAGATATGGACTACTCTTCAAAGAGGAGGGAAGTGGTTTTCAAAGCACAGCTTCATATCAGATGGATTCTGTTCATTCCTGTTTGATCAGAGTCTCTGTGGTTACAGCTGCTAATGAAACACTGAGGGAGGATTCACATCAACGCATGATCCACATCAACCAATGAAATTATGTTGTAAATGTCATAGAAAGCTTTAAAAAAAAGTCTATCTTAAAACTAAGACAATCATAGATTTCATTGTAGCTCCAGTAAATATTGTTTTACAGATGTGCTAGGATTATTTTGCTGACATAAATGATAATTTCTAATCTTCCAAATATTTTCCAGCCCAGAGTTTTCCCTAATGAAACAAAACCTGCTAAATGGATTGAAGCATGAAGACGTGCAGTTCAGAAATCTGTTCATGTTTTCATTAGGGCAGAGAAACCTGCAGGTCTTCATCACTCAGGACGTCATAGTCATCATCATCATTCTGTGATGACAAAGCATAACTGCAGACTGTGTTTCTTGGTTCTGGTTGGACTCTGAATTTGTAACAGTTTGATGTCCTCGTCTTTGTTCTGGTCCACATGTTGACCAACACAGTGATGACAGACAGAACTACTAAGCCCACAGGAACATAGAAGATCCTCCAGGAAGAGACTGGAAACACAATCCATAATTCTCAACATTTTCTTCATCGTTCACACAGAAATATCAACAAACTCTCTACTCTCCTCGTCATCATCACAATTCATGTCTGATATTTTCAAACAAACCTGCAGGACTTTGGTTTCCTGCTGCAGATGTTTTTGTATCTGATGTTAGCAGAGCTTCAGAGGTCCTCCAGGGTGTTCTTGTGGTTGCTTCATTTTCTAAGGACAAATCAGAATATTGAATCCAGTTTGTCTTCATCAGATGAAGAAGCTGATATTTGTATGTTGAACAAGACAGAAAGCTCAAACTAGCAATGTCTTGAGCTCTGCTGATGACAGAGATACAGATATGAGAATAGAAACTCACCACGAATGACAGTCAGATAAACTACAGCAACTGTGAATTGTGGTCTGGAGGGTTTGCGGAGTCTGCAGGAGTATCGACCTTCATCCTCAGCTGTGATCTTCTTCAGAACCAGAGAACAGTCCTCAGTCAGATCCAGTCTTTCTGATTTAGATCCAGCATCTTTGTGAATCTTTCCATGTTCAAACAGAGTTACTGCGTTTGTTGAATCACCAGAGATCCAAGTCACACTTTTACATCCAACATGGGAATCTCTTCCAGCTGAACAAGTTAGAGTGACATCATCTCCATCTCTGACCTCCATCATTGTGATCAGTGGACTTCCTGCAGCTGCTGAAAAAAAAAGATATATTGAATTCATTCTTCAGCTAAATGTGAGACTTTTCCAAAAACTGATTGAGGACGTTTTCTAAAGCTGTGGTTGAAGGTGTGTTGGTGTTTACTCTGGTGGAAATCCACAAACTTCAAGACCATCAAGCTGAAGAAGAGATTACAGGACGCCTTTAGTCACAGAATGAAACTCATCCACCTGAATATAAATTCTATGATGAAGTTCCAGAGAAGAAAAAATAGTCAATATTTAAAGCTCAGATTCAGAGAGAACAATATTTCTGTTCTGGACATTGAAAACTACACTAGTTCTTTACTATCTTCATTTACACAGAAATGTCTGGATGTCTGTTACGTTTCATACCTGTGAATGTGACTGTCCAGATCACAAACAGAGATGAGGAGTCAAACATTGTTCTGTCTTTTCTTCCCAGAGTTTCTGTCAGGGTGAAGAACACATCAACTTCGCTTCACAGCTCAGGTGGATCCACTTCATCTGAGGGGAGAATCCTCAATGGTGACACAACAAGTCCATCTTACTCTTCTTCAAAGCTTTGAAAAAAATCAGCGGCTATATTAGTGTTTAGCTCCAAACTGGGTCCACTCTGCTCTGATTGCTGACTTCCTGTGAGGACTTCTTGATGAGGCTCAGAAGGAATAAAAAACCTACAACTTTGTGTTCTGGGATCTGCTGTTTCCTCTTTTTCTTCACAGAAGAGAAGCGACGTGTTTCAGTGACTTGACTTCAACAGTGGCATGGCATGAACATGGGGTTCATTTGATGAAGTGTAACTCCTACAGTTAACCACAACTCATGACTGAAAACTCTGACACAGACGAGATCCTCTTTATCCCAGCTATCTTTAGAAGAACACAGCAAGTACTGAGTCGATCAGGAATTAATAACAGCTTGAACTAAGTTAATCACATATTAAACATTAATCACTGATAAACAAAACAAAAAAGGCCTGACATTGAGGCCTGAGGGACTCCACATGTCTAACCATGGGAAAAGAACATATTTCTGCCAGTTCAGATCAAACATTCACAAAAATATAAAACAAACAGACACATATCCACTCAGTTTGAAGGACATCAAAGAATCTAATCCAACTCAGGTCGTCTTGTAAAACAAATGATACAAAGATGACATTTCAGCCAAAATTCAGATCCAGGACATCCTTGTTTTAACATGATATTGTTGACCATCACACAGTTGAGAAATGTTCCAAGTTTTAAGGAAGTTTCCGTTCATTGAAACTGTGGTTCCAGCAGAAGCATCACCTGAATGTCTAGCTTAAGTTTCACTTCCATCACTGATATGCGGAATATGATAAACCTGTCTCCAGGTTCTACATCAACCCTTCATTAGTTTATGCTCAAAGACTCCTCAGTCACACTGTTATGCAGTTTATTATCAAAACAAACCCTAATCTACAACGATCCACCACTGTTATCAACCTCTGTGTTCATCTTTCTGGCAGAAGAAGACAAGATGAACATTTTTTCATTTGCTGGATGGACATATAGTCTTCCACCAGAGGGCGACATAGTGAAGTGGGCGGGGCTCTCCTCCTGCTCTGTGTTCAACATTCAGTCAATAAGAAGTGGTGCTGTGAAGAGAACAATTGTCAGAGTGAATGTTGAACATCAGCTAGTTTCTCCTGTTGATTGAAACCTTGTTGTACAGATGGAACATTGGCTGTGGATTCTTCTTGCTGCTCTTTTCTTTGGTAAGACACAAAGATCAACATGTTTCCTCTTCAAACACTTCAACACATTACTGAGCTGTACATGAAGAGCTGTTCAAGCTGCTGATTGTTGTCCTTCAATCAATCATCTTTATTGATTCATCTCTTCCTCTGCATGTTCTGTTCTTCCTCAGAGTGTAAAGGAGAAGAGAAAGTGATCCAACCAGGAGGAGAAGTCATTGCTGCTGAAGGAGACTCTGTCACACTCAACTGTACCTTTGAGACCAGTGCAACAGTCCCGTATTTGTTCTGGTACAAACAAGAAGTGAACAGTTACCCAAAGTACATGTTGAAACGTTACTTAAAAACAGGAGAAAATGCTCCAGAGTTCAAGAAAGACAGATTCAATGCTGAACTCAAAGAAGACAAATCCGTTCCTCTGAAGATCCATAATCTTCATGTGTCAGACTCTGCTGTGTACTACTGTGCTCTGCAGCCCACAGTGACAGGAAACAGTAAAACTCTGTACAAAAACATGCAGTGTAAAAAACAACACATTAGTCCACAAAAGCCAGTAGAGGGCACCACATGTCAAAAAAAAAAAGAAAAAAACTCAACTTGATCAAACACTCCACTTCAAGATTCAGGAGGAATTTTGAGTTTCATCCATTTTTTGCTTTTTAAATCTTTGGTTTGGAACCTTCGGGGCGCACTATTCCTGATATAAAACTTTTTTTTTTGTTAATAGTAGTTTTAAAACTGAATAAAGAGACGTTGAATAATTTAATCCATCAGTTTTTGATTTTAACACAATTTTTTGGTAGATATTTTAAATACTTTTTAGCAAAAGTTATTTTTAATTTTATGTAATTGCATCAGACTTAAGGTTTATGGATATTTTTTGAGTGATTTACTTATTAAAAAAAAAACAAACTTGGATTGGAATATGATTTTTCTCTTCTTCATTACTTCTGTGTTTTTACACACCACTGAAGATCACAGTGGCACCAACATAACAGAGACTCATATGTCTTAAAGATTTCTTTTTAATGTAATTTTGATCTTTTTCTTTCAGTTGAACTGGAATAAACTTTGAACTCTGAGTGTGTTAAATATTTTTTATTTGTATCTGAACTCCCTTTTTGCTTAATTTTGGGGCTGATTTGTTTTTTGATAAATCCTAAAGCGGAGTTTTGACTCACATTTCTCCGGATCTTTAATAAAAAAAAAAAAAAAAACAACAATTTCAAACAAGTGTTGGATTTTTTCTTCTTAGAACATTGAATAAACTGAAATGATCACGGAGCACAAGCTTTGAAGATAAAAAAAGCTGCTTCATGTCAGAAAGCAGCTGCAGAGCTGAAGAACAGCTCAGGCTCCTCCTACTGACTGCAGAGCTGAAGAGCAGCTCAGGCTCCTCCTACTGACTGCAGAGCTGCAGATGACTGACAACTGTTTGACTTCAGACTGAACTTCAGAACAAACAACTCAAAGCTCTCTCACATGATTCAGATGAACATCCCATCCACATGTGGAAACATGAAGAAACTGGCTGTGATGTGCTTCTTCTCAGCTCTCATATGTTTCTGTAAAACTTCAGGATCTGGTCTGGATTTTACTCAACAAAAGTTCATACTGTAAAAACAGAAAATATCCTTTAATTCTGTCATGAAAACTAAACTGTGCTGAGTTTGGATCAGAGATCTGAAGAAAATGTGTTTTTCTGTTCACAGGTGACAGTCTGGAGGATGGAATCACTGCCAGCAGAGCTGAAGTCTTTTCATCAGAGGAGATCACAGTTACTCTGTCCTGTAATTATTCAGGTAGCGCTAACAATCGACAGGATCCAGGATCAGCTCCTCAGTTTAAGAAAGCCAGACAAAATTGTTTGCAAAACTGACGCCTAAAGCTTCTGCAGTTCTATTGTGAAATTAGTAATTTAAGACTACTGGCCTTCACTGACCTTGCCTAAGTAGCACACTCCTGGGGTGTGCACATGATACATGTCTGTATGACACCTGTAGGATGCCCACACAAACCACGCTATAATTGTCTAGTTTTCTAAAAGTCAGGCTGCATGCAAGGAGCGCGGTCTTATCACGTGAAAATGTAACCTTGCAAAGTCCACAAGATTTGGAAGGGGGTTAAAAATGAAAAATCCATAGGCTCCTCCTTGATTTGAAGTGGCAGAGGAAGTCAAAGTCGTGTCTGAAATTATTATTTTTTAAGTTTCACACTCCAAACAGCTGCTGGATGACCTCCATTTGTGTTGCTTTTCTTGTCGTACACCTACAATGATGCAATGACAGAGAAAGAACTGGTCTCCCGTACTACTCCTCCTGGACCGGACTGCTCAGAAAACGAGGCTTAAGTGCATTTTGCCTGCTGACAGTCTGTATCCAGCTCTTGAGGGTGTTGTGACTGATGTTTAACCAGGATAATGAAGAAGAACAACAGATGAAAGAACAGACAGAGAGATTGAGGGAGGAGCTGAGCTGTTAGTGAACTATAGAAGAGACACAAACTTCCACTTTAACACAGTTCAACACACAAAAGCCAAACATCATCTTTCTCCAACATGCTGTCTGTGCAGACATCTGTGTTTACTCTGCTGCTTCTAGTCATTGGAACAGGTTGATGGATTCTTTCAAAGATACATTTCAGCATTTGATGTTTGTCCATCACTGATCTGACTTCTCTCTTCCTTTAGATGTCAGCTGTGAAGAACTCACTGCAGTCAAGAAGGAAGAGTCCACTTTGGAAGGAGCTTCTGTCACTCTGTCCTACAAATATAAAAATGCTGCAACTGGAAATGATTATTTCTTCTGGTATCGACAATTTCCAGGAAAACCTCCAGAGTTCTTCTTCTCTCACTTAGGATCAGAAGTGTTACGGCTGTGGCCGTATTTGGTTTTATTTTCTTTTTGGTCTTGTGGATTTTTGTCAGAGTGGGACTTCTTTGTGTTTTGTGGATCTTTGTTTGTGTGTTTTTCTGTTGATTTGTTTCAGGTGTGGTGCTGGAGGTGTGGTTCCCCATTGGTCGAGGCCGGAGAAGGAAGCCTTCAAAATCACCATGTGGACCTCCAGACCATGAGAAGGCAGCTGGGCTGCAACAGCCTCCACTACAGCTCAGTGAACTTCTCCACCTGTTTTGATTTGTGCACACTTTGTAGTTTCTTTGGTGTTTTGTGTTAGGTCCCGTTCTGTGTTAAGTGTTGGTTTGATTTAGGTGAAGCTGTAGAGGTGAACTGCCATTTTCTTTAGTAAATGTTTTCTCCTGTTTATGTTAGTCTGGGGAGGTTAGTGTTTGTCGTTCTTTTACTGTTTCTCTTGCAGGTAAGCTCCCTGGGGCCCGTTTCAAGAAGCAGGTTCAACAAATTTAGAGTTCGAACCTGAACTTAGAGTCACTGGACTCTAAATTCTCAAACTCAGGGTTTTCGGTTCCAGAACAGCTGAAAATGTTTGAATCAATCAACTTGAAGTTGTCAGAACCAGAATCAGGTGTGAGCGTCGCGACCATAAAAAGCCCCGATCAATGGAGCAAAGACTGCACGATTCACCATGGCAACGGGGAAAAACATCTGAGTTTACTACTTCCGGTGGCGGAAATTGATAAGTGCCTGCAAGCATATGCGACTATAGGAGAACATTTTCTGCAAGAAAAGCAACACAGCTGCAGCGGTAGAACAGAGAGAAAATATCTGCAGTTATTTGAATTATTCCAAATAATGAATAAAAAAAGGTCAGGGAGGTTATTTTGTCTCTTGTTGAGTAAGGAAAAGTTTATGATATGTTACTAATTTAATCAGTAATCTCCGTAATCGTATGAATGACCAGTTTTGGTACCCCCCCCCCACCCCTACACACACGGATATCACTGCACGCTAAAAAAGAAACTGTAGCTGCATATGTCAAAAAAGCATTTATTTAATTTTAATTCTCAAGACTTAAAAAATATTCGCAGAATTCTTTTAAGCGTAAAAACAAATTCCGTAACCGGGAATCGAACTCGCAATCCCCGCAGTGGGAGGCAGCGTTGCTGACGACCAAGCTAATGTGTGACACAAGTGATGGATGGTAGGTGAGTTTAGATGATTTCCCAGTGTGTGACATTCAATTGTTCCTTTTGTTAAGGGATTAAAATAAGGAAAAGAAGACTGTATTTTTTAATAGCGAGTCCCTGGAAAAACTCACTATTTATAATATCGCTGAAATAAAAATGAATTGGGAAACTCCAGTCAGTCGACTCGTGTCCTCCAAATCCTCTACCGACGTAAATAACATTTCCTCTGGATTAATCAGCCTCCTTTCTACATGATCCTCTATGAATGAACGTGTCATTTTGGTTTCTGCGTGGTGGAAACGTGACGTCTCTAATGTAAATGTTCTCTAAATGTTAATGAGAAACTCATATTTGAACATCTTTCACTTTAAAAAGGGGCGGAGACCTCAGAGAACTAAGTTTCCTGAAGAAAACCTGCTACCGACCAGGTTTGGTTCACAGACTCAGTTACCATAGTGATTGATTCTGGGTTCAGCTTAACCTGCTTCTTGGAACGGGCTTGGTTTCGCCCACTTTCCCGGGTTTGAGTTATCCCTCTTTCTGGAACCGAAAACTCAGATTTTTGCCGAATTTGGAGTTCACGAACTCAGAGTTCCAACAAAACCTGCTTCTTGAAATGGGGCCCCTGGGATGAGTTAGTTGGGGTTTTGTTTGTTGTTTTGGCCTTGGTTCACCCTGAAGCCTTTTGCTTCACTTATAGTTATTGTTTGGGTGTTCTTGTAAATAAAATGTTTTAACTTTTTATGGAGACTTTTGTTGTGTTTTTGTTAAACACTTATTTAATTTACTTTTATGTTAGGCCCCAGATCCCCTAGACAAATTTGGGTGTAACAGAAGAAAAAATACAAAGTTTTGATCCTAGATGTTCTCATGACGTGAAAGCTGCTGACAAACTGATAAATCTGCAGATCTCCTCTGCTGCAGTGACAGACTCTGGTGTGTACTACTGTGCTCTGCAGCCCACAGTGACAGGAAACATAAATAATAATTCACAACATCCACTGGAGGGCATCACACACTGATTGAGTATTTTGACTGACGACAAAGACAAAAAAGAAATGAAGCTGTAAAGATCAGAGAAAGAGCTGCTGTGGAAAAACTAAACTTTTTGATTAGTTGAGTTGAACAGAAAAATACATTTTTAGCCCCGCCCACTAAACTTTAGATCCACCAGTGACATTATTTCTCCCTCATTGTACTGCAGTGGAAGAACAGAGTTCATCTGCTGTCTGTGTGTCTTCAAGAACTCCAAAGACATGTTGCTTTACCTCTTTTTGCTTCTATCTCACATTCTAGGTGAGTTTAAGAACAGAGATTCAAGTTTGCTTGAAGCTGCTGCATGAACTCATCATCTCATTCATCTAATGGCTTCATTTTCTCCACTTTTTCCAGGACTCACAGCTGGAGACACAATCTCTCCTGATCAGGATCAACTTACAGGAACTGAAGGAAAATCTCTTACAATGAAATGTTACTATCAGACTGATTACAGCTATCCCCATCTGCACTGGTACAAACATGATTCTGACCTTCAGGCTCCTCAGTTTATTCTCTTAAAAGGAGCGAAAAAGTCCACAAGTGAATATATTCCAGATAAACGATATAAATCCAGAACAACACACACATCAACTGAACTGATCATCACAGAGTTAACTCTGGCAGACACAGCTCTCTACTACTGTGCTGTAGACACACAGTGATCCAAAGTGTAGAAGAGGCTGTACAAAAACCTGAAGACAGATATGGACTACTCTTCAAAGAGGAGGGAAGTGGTTTTCAAAGCACAGCTTCATATCAGATGGATTCTGTTCATTCCTGTTTGATCAGAGTCTCTGTGGTTACAGCTGCTAATGAAACACTGAGGGAGGATTCACATCAACACATGATCCACATCAACCAATAAACATTGAGATTGAGGCTCACACAGTTACAGTTCATCACAGACTTTGATCAAGAATCTTAGTTTCTTTTCTGGTGAAAAAAGCAGGTGAGATTTTAAATCACTGAAATTCACTCTTAGATAAAAACATTTATTTTTTTACATTTTTTTATTCTTTGAAAGCTTTTGGTACTTTTGTGACAAAATGAATGTGTGGTAAGTGGAAAAGGGATGAGTACCATTCAATAGATCGATTGCACACAAAGGCAGGAGGTGTGGCTCAGAGTTTAAAAATAAAATTTTATTCCAAAAGTTCTAAAACTCAATTAAAAACGAGATTTCAATAAAACATTCTCAAAAACTAAATAGGGGAAAGATCAGTTTAGCTGAGGGCCGGTTAGCTCCTGGGGCCCGTTCCAAGAAGCAGCTTTTGTTGGAACTCTGAGTTCGTGAACTCCAAATTCAGTAAAACTCTGAGTTTTCGGTTCCAGAAAGAGAGATAACTCAAACCCGGGAAAGTGGGCGAAACCAAGCCCGTTCCAAGAAGCGGGTTAAGCTGAACTCAGAATCAATCACTATGGTAACTGAGTCTGTGAACGAAACCTGGTCGGTAGCAGGTTTTCTTCAGGAAACTTAAGAGTTCTCTGCGGTCTCCGCCCCTTTTTAAAGACTGGGTCCTCAGCACTGAAGGGAAGGGGAAAACAAAGAATTAAAATCAACACACTCCAAAATAAATACAAAATAAAAACACCTATGCAGGAGTGGAGCCGGACTGAGTGGCTTCTGCAGCTCCACTGCAGATCAAAACAAAACAGTGCTCCAAAAAGAAAAATTAAAAGCACTGCGTTAAAAACAGAGGGCTAAAAGGTTTGGGATAAAAGTTCAAAAGATAAAAGCGCTCATGTTCTTTTGGTTTTTTTCCGGTGGGGGACTGGGTCCGGGTGTGCCCTGGTGGTCCGTCGTGCACCGTTGTGAACCTTCATCGGACGACAGCAGCGGCTAGCCACCCCAGCAGAACCCTCGTCATCCATGGCGTGATGGAGGGCAGGCGAGCAGCAAGTCGTCCCGATAATCAATATGAATAAAGCAGCAGCTGATCCGAGATTACTGGGAGCACAGAAAGTCCCAGGCTGTTCGTCACCAGAAACATAAAACAGCACGCAAATCGCAGAGGCTCGGTTTATGGCGAGATTGAGCTGCGGTGTTTTCCGGAGCTGTGAGGCTAAGCGGAAGTGCGCACCAGGAAGTGGGCGGTCCCAGAGACCAGAAGATGCCCATCACGGCAAATGGGTGGCTTAATCTTTTTATAGTGCCTCTGGAGGCGAGGGGCTGCAATTAACCTCCCAGACACACCTGCAGCAATCTATCCTGCTACAAATGCATGTTTAAAATGTCTTCCTACATATGTAGATCCATGCACAGTTACAGGTGGGTACTTTGTTATTTTAATGTTAATGTCAGGGATAGCATTCTATGTGTGCAACGGCTTGAAAAAGATTTAGAACTAATTTAATTAGTGATCCCCAGCAAAAACTATTTTATGAAATTTTCATTTTCAAAGTTTGTTATAAAGTGTGTAAAGTTCTACACAAATAGACATTTGTTTTTATCTTAAGCCAGGGGCCCGTTTCAAGAAGCAGGTTAAAGAAATTCAGAGTTAAAACCTTAACTCAGAGTCAAGTGACTCAAACTTAAGAGTTTTTGGTTTCAGAACAGCTTAAAAGAGTTAATTCAGTCAACTTGAAGTTATTGGAACTAGAATCAGGTGCGAGCCTCACAACCATTAAAAACCCTGATCAATGGAGAAAAGACAGCATGAATCACCATGGCAACTGGAACAAACAACTTTAGGGCTTCATACTTATGGTGACAGAAATTAATGTGTTCCTACAAGCATATGCCGACTATGAGCACATTTTCTGCAAGAAAAGCAACACAGCTGCTGGTAAAACAGAGAGAGAAAAAAACTGCAGAGTTAATGCGTACATCTACATTTGAATAATTTCAATTCAGGATAAGAAGTAAAAAATGTCAGGAAGGTCAATTTGTCACTTGCTAAGTAAGGAATGATTTTTGATCTGTTAATAATTTAACCACGAATCTCCGAAATGGGCTATATGCACGACCTACTTCCACACTCAGCCTTTGACTGCTCAGTCACTTCCGGGGGAGACGTTGGCTATTGTTTTTGTGGAAATAGCGGAGTATTTGGACTTTAAAAAATGTCTTTTGGAGCTAACAAAAGTCCCTTTAAATTAGGCGCATTGTTTGTTTTTTCTAGTAAAATAATGTAGCCACGAGGGGGCCCAAGTCAGGGTCTCATTGTGCCGGTCCCAAGCCCGGATAAATACAGAGGGTTGTGTCAGGAAGGGCATCCGATGTAAAATCTTGCCAAATCAAATATGCGAATCAGACCTACGAAATCCATATTATACCTGTGGAGGTATGGAAGTGTCTAGGAGAGATGGCAGTGGAGTTTTTGACCGGGTTGTTCAACAGGATCTTAGGTGGTGAGAAGATGCCTGAGGAATGGAGGAGAAGTGTGATGGTGCCCATTTTTAAGAATAAGGGAGATGTGCAGAGTTGTGGTAACTACAGAGGAATAAAGCTGATGAGCCATACAATGAAGGTGTGGGAAAGAGTAGTGGAAGCCAGACTAAGAGCAGAAGTGAACATT
Source organism: Oryzias melastigma (assembly GCF_002922805.2). Taxonomy (NCBI): domain Eukaryota; kingdom Metazoa; phylum Chordata; class Actinopteri; order Beloniformes; family Adrianichthyidae; genus Oryzias; species Oryzias melastigma. Next base: position 347,127 of record NW_023416898.1, on the reverse strand, counting down.
TGTGAGCAGCAGTATGGTTTCATGCCAAGAAAGAGCACTACAGATGCAACATTTGCTTTGAGGATGTTGATAGAGAAGTACAGAGAAGGTCAGAGAGAGCTCCACTGTGTCTTTGTAGATCTGGAGAAAGCTTATGACAGAGTGCCCAGAGAGGAACTATGGTATTGTATGAGGAAGTCTGGAGTGACAGAGAAGTATGTCCGAGCAGTGCAGGACATGTATGAGGGCTGTAAGACAGTGGTGAGGTGTGCTGTAGGGGTGACAGAGGAGTTCAAGGTGGAGGTGGGATTACATCAGGGATCAGCTCTGAGCCCCTTCCTGTTTGCAATGGTGATGGACAGACTGACGGATGAGGTTAGACAGGAATCACCATGGACTATGATGTTTGCAGATGATATTGTGATTTGTAGTGAGAGCAGGGAACAGGTGGAGGTGGAGTTAGAGAGGTGGAGGTTTGCCCTGGAAAGGAGAGGAATGAAGGTTAGCCGCAGTAAGACAGAGTACATGTGTGTGAATGAGAGGAACCAGAGTGGAAGAGTGAGGTTACAGGGAGAAGAGATAAAGAAGGTGGAGGAGTTTAAGTATTTAGGGTCAACAGTACAGAGTAATGGAGAGTGTGGAAAAGAAGTGAAGAGGAGAGTGCAAGCAGGTTGGAATGGGTGGAGAAAAGTGTCAGGTGTGATGTGTGACAGAAGAGTTTCAGCACAAATGAAAGGAAAGGTGTACAAGACTGTGGTGAGACCAGCCATGTTGTTTGGACTAGAAACAGTGGGACTGAAGAAAAGACAGGAAGCAGAGCTGGAGGTAGCAGAGATGAAGATGCTGAGGTTCTCTTTGGGAGTGACCAGGATGGATAGGATCAGGAATGAATACATCAGAGGGACAGCACATGTTAGAGGTTTTGGAGATAAAGTCAGAGAGGCCAGACTGAGATGGTTTGGACATGTTCAGAGGAGAGACAGTGAATATATTGGTAGAAGGATGCTGAGTCTAGAGCTGCCAGGAAAGAGGTCTAGAGGAAGACCAAAGAGGAGGTTTATGGATGCAGTGAATGAAGACATGAAGGTGGCTGGTGTTAGAGTGGAGGATGCTGAAGACAGGCTTAGATGGAGGAAACTGATTCGCTGTGGCGACCCCTGAAGGGAAAAGCCGAAAGGAAAAGAAGAAGAAGAAGTTTGTTTTTCTAGTAAAATACCCCAAAATAAAAATGCAAAAAGGTTTTAAATTGTATTTGTCATCCTACATAGCAAACTCAGAAGGTAACTTGCTAATGCTAATGTTTTTAGCGCATGTTTAAGTGCTACCAGCTCTAAAACTGATGGACATTCATGTTGACGACACTTTATAGGTGCCAGCAAGATGCAGATCGCTGCATTGATTCATGTATTTTACGTGAATCCAAAGCTAAACGTTGCACTATTTAATGAAGTCCTGTTAGCTGTCATGCAGCCAGAGCGCGGAGCGCTGCTTCAGATCCGGCCATGATCGAGAACCGTTTGGAGCATAAACAAGAACCGGAACCATAATTCCAACCTAAAACTTTCCTCCTCCGGGTCCGTGCAGCCAAGAAAAAAAGTTCAGAACTGACTGCAATATTTACAAAATTACATGTGAACACCGTTGTCACTTTTCATTCACCGTTAGGACACACCGCTATCGCTCCATGAAGAAGGCAGGAGCAGCTCATCGGCAACTAAGAGTTCGATCAATAATCCGAAAGTCCCTTCAAAGTTCGTTTACACATAAACGGTTCTGTTAAACAGATTTTAATTGTTCTAACACAGCTATGTTTCATCCCAAGAAGTCACATGATCAAACAGTACATGATAACGTTTCGTAAGCGTGGGTTGTTTGGTGTTTCAGAAAGGCAAACTGTCTTTTTGGATGTCATTGTGTATACACATAATCATAAACTATCATACATTGTAAGAAATTATGAATATAAACCAATACCAGGGAAAGTACACAGAGATTTGCCAAGTCCACGGATATAGTTAGCCACAGCCGGAAGAAAACAAGTGGTCTTATTCGAAACCGGAAAATACGTCACACAGCTCCGTGCATAGAGTCCATTGCATGAATGGTCATTTTTCCTAACACTCCCACATCACCCCCACCCACCACCTTATACACACAGACAGACACACGAATGTCACTGCACGCAAAAAGGACACACAGTGGTTGCCTGGAATATGTTAAAATAGGTATTTATTTAGTTTTCTCAAGAATTATATATTATTCACTTTTTTTTTTTTGCATAATAAAGATTCTCTGATTATGGGACTTGAACCCCATCTTTTGCAACAGAAGACAACTGCGCAGACCATCATACCAACATTTGGTTTACCACGGTAGATGTTTTGACAGGCATTTTCAGTGTTTAAAGTGTTAAGGGTTTAAGAAGAGGTAAAGAGACTCAGTATTATTAATACGCGATCCCCTGAAAAATTGTGTCACTCAAATAAAAATGAATTGGAAAACGCCAGGCAATCAACTTCTGGCCTTAAAATTCTCAACCGATGTAAATAACATTTCCACCGGATTATTCCAACCTCCTCGTCTACATGATCGTCTATGAATGGACATGCCATTTTGGTTTCAGCATGGCGGAAACGTGCAGTTTCTAATGTGAATGTTCTCTAAATGTTAATGAGAAAGTCCTATTTGAACATCCTTCACTTTAGGAAGGGGTGGAGACTGCAGGGAACTCTAAGTTTCCTGAAGGAAAATGCTCGAAACTGGCCCTAAGAATACTCACCATTGCTGAAGTCATCTTCTGTTCCTCCACTAGAGGGCGACATAATGAAGTGGGTGGGGCTCTCCTCCTGCTCTGTGTTCAACATTCAGTCAATAAGAAGTGGTGCTGTGAAGAGAACAATTGTCAGAGTGAATGTTGAACATCAGCTAGTTTCTCCTGTTGATTGAAACCTTGTTGTACAGATGGAACATTGGCTGTGGATTCTTCTTGCTGCTCTTTTCTTTGGTAAGACACAAAGATCAACATGTTTCCTCTTCAAACACTTCAACACATTACTGAGCTGTACATGAAGAGCTGTTCAAGCTGCTGATTGTTGTCCTTCAATCAATCATCTTTATTGATTCATCTCTTCCTCTGCATGTTCTGTTCTTCCTCAGAGTGTAAAGGAGAAGACAAAGTGATCCAACCAGGAGGAGAAGTCATTGCTTCTAAAGGAGACTCTGTCACACTCAATTGTACCTTTGAGACCAGTGATACATACCCGTATTTGTTCTGGTACAAACAAGAAGTGAACAGTTACCCAAAGTACATGTTGAAACGTGACCCAAAAACAAAAGAAAACACTCCAGAGTTCAATGAAGACAGATTTAAGGCTGAACTCGAAGACAAATCAGTTCCTCTGAAGATCCAGAATCTTCATGTGTCAGACTCTGCTGTGTACTACTGTGCTCTGCGGCCCACAGTGACAGGAAACAACAAAACTCTGTACAAAAACCTGCAGAGCTGAGATAACACACTGCTTGTTATTATCCACTAGAGGGTGCTCTATATGAAATGATTGCTTCTTGGAATTTCATTTTAAGCTTTATTTTGGGAGGAAATCCATATTTAATAATTGATTGATAAATCAAAAGAGTTCCTTTCATTTTTAAAATGATTGTGCAATTAAATTCCAAAATAAACATATGAAAAAGAAAAGAAAAATCTTACCACCAAATGTTGCCAAGGTTACATAATTTATACATGCATTGTTAAATAACAAACATATTAAATGTATTAACAAAAAACTCAAGAGAATCAAAGAAAAAGGAAAATCTTTATCAAGGTACTAAAACAACATTACAAAGTCATGACTGTCCAATTCGGATTCTCCTTTTCTTATTTATTCATTTTAATTTTAAGTTCAGCATTTGTTTTTTAACTGTGTGAGTTTTACATTCCTTTTTGATTCTTTTCTCCATGTTCATCCTTATAAATAGGCTAGGGCTTTAAAAGTTAACACGTTAATGCATGCAATTAATGAAATAATATTTAATGCGTTAATATTTATTGATGCCTTCAGGCGTCCTGCCCTGCAGCTGTGAGGTCAGCATAAAGGTGCATTTACACCAAATGCAATTTGTGTTTTGTGGAGATGGGATAGGGAGAAGGGAAGAATTCGGATTGGGCCATTAAGTTTGCCAAAATTGAGGAAGATACTTATGTATTCCCTGCTTAGCTTTACTTAAGGAGGGGTATCATTATCCGGTTCTTCTCTTCTGATTAGTTATTTTTTAAATCATTTGTACTTTAACACAGATTTGGGTCCAGGGACAGCACCAGGCTAAAGCTCAGAGTTGCTATGGTAACTGTAAGATTTAGCAAAGCAACCCCTTAACAACCCCAAACATATAAAAGCCTAAAGTTGAACTTGATGGGAAACAGCCAGATTAGACAATGTTAACTCAACTGTACAGATGCAAACTGAGGTCCTGTGACGCGGTACAAGTGGCAAAACCAAATTTTAAATATCTAAACTATAGTGAAGCTGGCATGTCACATCTACCTATCAGGGACTTATCTTTGGACATGGGACATGTTCAGTGTCTCAATCACCTCATCGGATCACATATGCCGACCTTAGGAGGCCAAGCGAGTGGCAGAGAAAGGGGGGGCAACCAGCTTGGATCTCCTGAACTTTATTATATTTTTAACATTTTCACCGGGACAATCATAATAAAAAATGTATTTTACTTTTATTCTTGTTTTAATTTTTCACCTCTCAGGTTATCGCAGTACAGTAACTCTTCAAACGGAGTCACAGAGAGACTGAAACATTGCAGAAGCAGCCGTCAATCAGATGCAGCTCCTGCAGCAGGATTGTAGCCGGAGAATCTCTGAATGATTGCATGAACCCAGACATTAGATGTGATTACTAATGCTTTTGTAAAGCTTTTTTTAAAAAAAAAAACAAATTCTAGACTCTAAACAAGGGATAAAATGCCATAAATTGTATACTAAAAATAAAATAAATGTCTCATCTAATCTGTGCTATAAACACAATTTGTTTAAATAATTCTAATTAAATTTACCTTCAAAATTGCTATATTTCCCATCCAATTACAGCACAGGCGAGGAGGCAGATTGACAACTTGGTTGAAAGCATTCAATCATCATTGATTGATTTGTGCTCAATTTTGTCCTTATAAATTCTATTTGACATATATCTTACCTCATACTCTGAGTTTCCAATAATGAAGAACATCCAACTTTAAACAGACTGTTAACCAGGAGGAGGAGGAGCTGAGAGAAGAGGAAGAACAGATGAAAGAACAGACATAGAGATTGAGGGAGGAGCTGAGCTGTTAGTGAACTATAGAAGAGACACAAACTTCCACTTTAACACAGTTCAACACACAAAAGCCAAACATCATCTTTCTCCAACATGCTGTCTGTGCAGACATCTGTGTTCACTCTGCTGCTTCTAGTCATTGGAACAGGTTGATGGATTCTTTCAAAGATACATTTCAGCATTTGATGTTTGTCCATCACTGATCTGACTTCTCTCTTCCTTTAGATGTCAGCTGTGAAGAACTCACTGCAGTCAAGAAGGAAGAGTCCACTTTGGAAGGAGCTTCTGTCACTCTGTCCTACAGATACAAAAATGCTGCAAAAGGAAATGATTATTTCTACTGGTATCGACAATTTCCAGGAAAACCTCCAGAGTTTCTGATCTCTCACACTGGGACAAATAAATCACTTTCAAAAGAAATTCCTGGATTTTCCTTCAAAGTGAGTAAAGACCAAAGACAAATGGATCTGGAGATCTCCTCTGCTGCAGTGACAGACTCTGCTGTGTACTACTGTGCTGTGCAGCCCACAGTGACAGGAAACAACACAACTCTGTACAAAAACTACCAGAAACATCATAATACTACATTTTATCCACTAGAGGGCGTTACATACTGTGAAAGCACTGGTGAATCATTGAACTGAAGAAAAAGCCAGAGAATAAAAGCAGAAAAAAACGCAGAAAAGATTAAACACAGAGCTTTTGCGGAAGCACTAAACTCTGATTGGTTGAGCTGAACTGAAAACGAGCTAATAGGTAACACTTTATAATAAGATTCCTTAACAAGATTTGTTAACACATTAATAAGCATTATTAACATTCTTATAAGGTGTTAGTAAGACATTTATTGGTGTAATAAGCCTAATAAGGCTTATTAAATTCCTAAGTTAACACATTTACAAGCATTATTAATGTGTTAATATGATGCTTATTGTTACATTTATTACCATTGTAAACGTGGAACAAATAAGTGTTAACAAGCTTAATAAGAATCATTAACAAAACTTGTTAACAGATTAGTAAGCCTTATTAATGTTTACAGCTCTTGTAAGACATTTAATAGCATTATAGATGTCTCACACTGACTTATGTGTCAATAAGCTTAATAAGAACCCTTAATAAACTTAAGGATTAATTTACTGCATTAATAATGTGTTAAATGCTAGTAAAACATTTATTAGCATTATAGGTGTCTTGCAAATACCTGATAGTGTTAATGAGAATATTGACTACTCAGTCAGACCATTGTCTACAAAGATCATATTAGTAAACTGGTAGTAAGCTTAATAAATGTGTTAATAAACTTTGTTAACCATTTATTAAATGTTTTCCATCACCTTATCTAAAGTGTGATCAAATCCATATTAGTAAACTGGTAGTAAGCTTTATAAATGTATTAATAGTCTTTGTTAACCATTTATTGAATGTTTACCATAAATAAGCACAAAGCATAAAACTTGTAAAATGAAACTTTTTTATATACAATTGAAACAGAAATATTTATAAACATTCTGTAACAATAAAAACATCTGCAAATGTTTAAAGATTTTGTAAAATCACTTTCAAGCTTTAAATAACATTTTCAACAAGTGAGAAAAACTTTCTGAACTCTGAGACTCTAAACAGATGTTTACAAACAACTTTTCAAAAAACAAACTTTTAAAGGCAACAATAACACATAAAACCACCAAAATATTGCTCATTTTTACATCAGTGATTCACTATTTTCCAGTAAGTTACAAAATGCGCAGATTTCCTGTATTTAGCGCCAGTTATTTCTGATCAGAATCAAGTCGAAGTACAAGAACTACCAGAACACCATTGTTTTGTAGTCAACAGACGGCTTGAAGTCAGTGCGGCGCCAGATTTGCAGCAGCATCCGCCTGAGTAGGCGCTTTCCCGCGATATTTTCATGATGATTGACCAGTGGCGTGAGAGTCCAAAATACCCAACATGCACCGCAATCCAGGCGATCTGCGCAGCACCGCGTCCACCTGCATGATCTCAAACACAATTCTGACGGCGGGTTCACACAGGACGCGGAGGCCGCTTTCATTCGACGCCCATGTTAACCTGGCGTGGTCCACTCCAGGCGCGGAGCGTCGCGGTCCTCCGCGGAGGGCCCGCGCCGTGCAGCGGATCGTTTCGACGTCTGGTCTATTTTGTGCGCGAGCCGCGAGTGATCCGGGTCA
>NW_023416898.1:335775-338103 GCF_002922805.2 Oryzias melastigma | reverse complement strand
AGAACAGAGATTCAAGTTTGCTTGAAGCTGCTGCATGAAGTCATCATCTCATTCATCTAATGGCTTCATTTTCTCCACTTTTTCCAGTTCCAGTGGTGTGTCCGAATACCCACCCTAATCCCTAACTACTAAAAAACTATATAGTGTGAGACTGTCTAGTGCTCTGTATTTTAAAAGCAGTTCGGACACAATGCTCACTGCTTTTTTATATATATATATAAAAACGCTGTATATGACGTCAGTTATTGATTTCACAAATCAATAGACCATTTTCACGTGACGTCACTCAGTCCCGGTCATGTGCAGAGTAGCTCCCGGCATATGTGGCTTAGAATGGCAAAGCTGACAGCTGAACACTGTTTAAAGCAATTTTGCGCAAATAATAAAAGGTAACCTAAGCAATTGTTAACAAAGTTTGTACATTCACTCAACAAAAATATAAACGCAACACTTTTTTTTTTGCCCACATCTTTTTATGAGATGGACTTAAAGATCTAAAACTCATTCCAGATACACAATATTACTATTTCTCAAACATTGTTCACAAATCTGTCTAAATGTGTGATAGTGAGCATTTCTGCCTTGCTGAGATAATCCATCCCACCTCACAGGTGTGCCACATCAAGATGCTGATCTGACATCATGATTAGTGCACAGGTGTGCCTTAGACTGTCCACAATAAAAGGCCACCCTGAAATGTGCAGTTTTGTTTGTTTTATTGGGGGTCTGAGGACCCAGAACCAGTCAGTATATGGTGTGACCACCATTTGTCTCATGCAGTGCAACTCATCTTCTTCACAGAGTTTTTCATATTGTCAATTGTGGCCTGTGGAATGTTGGTCTACTCCTCTTCAATGGCTGTGTGAACTTGCTGGATATTAGTGGGAACTGGTACATGCTGTCGTATACGCCGGTCAAGCACATCCCAAACATGCTCAATGGGTGACATCACATGTCTGGGTTTGTTTTAGCTTGTTCTTGTTTTTCAGTTAAAACTGTCCAATAAGGTGTTGCTGTTAAAGGTTTCAAAGACAAATGTTACTTTTTATTCTTACTAATGTGAGTTACCTTAAGATAAGATAGTCCTTTATTTGTCCCACGGTGGGGAAATTTCAGGGTTATGGCAGCATTACAGATAGAAAATTAGACAACTTACATATTTACAAAGAAAACACAGTTATAATACAGAGATAAAAACACAAAAAAAGAAAAATAAAGAGAAAGAAATTGCACTGTGGATATGAGTGATGTTAAAGAAAATGCACAACGTTTTTTTTAAAGTGACATTGGATTAAGTGCAAAATAAAGTGACAATCAACATCTCAGCAAATGAGCATCAACATCTCAGCAAATATTCAGCTGGATCACTAGGAGGAGCTCTGGTTGTACAGTCTTACTGCAGCAGGTATGGAAGGACCTGCGATGGCGCTCTTTCAGACACCTGGGGTGGATCAGGCTGTGGCTGAAAGAGCTGCTTAGAGCTAGCACCGTGTAATAAAGGGGATGGGCGTCATTCCTCAGCGAGGATGATAGCTTGGCTGGTAGACAAACCGCAGGGGGTCCATTGACTGACTCACCATGGGACGAAGATGAGTGAGCACCAGCCTCTCCATCGTCTTCAGCAGATGTGAGGTCAGCGCCACCAATCAGTAGTGGTCTGTAATGAATACAGAATAAAATAATACATTAAACCATATTATTTATTTTCTCTTTTTATTTCATGACATGCAAAAAAATACTGTATTTGATTCCTAATAAGATTTTGGCCCTTTGAGCAAAAAAGTTTGGCCACTCCTGCTCTAGAGCAAGAGTTCCCAAACTAATGATCGCTCATCAACTGTTTCCAGTCTTTGAACCAGAATCAAAAACAGCTCAGAGTTCATAAGGACTGTATTAATGCAGAGTCAATTTTTACAAAAACATAGACAGATTGCAACCAATGCTTTTTAATTTAAGCAACACAAAAATAATTTATTTAGCAATTTCAATGTCAACAATGTTTTTTAAATAAATGCAAAAAATGTAACAACTAAGAATGATACAGGAATTCAATTCATAAAGGTAAAGGCCAGTTTGATATGTTAACTTGGTTGTGTTTAAGAAGATCTGAATCCAAAGAATAAAACATGCAGGTAAACAACTCATTCATATTAATCAGTGGAGAATACTTTTCATATACAAAGAACCTAAAATATTTTAGTTTACTTCAGACTTTTAGCCAGGATAAAGAGGAGCTGAGAGAAGAGGAAGAACAGATGAAAGAACAGAGAGAGAGATTGAGGGAGGAGCTGAGCTGTTAGTGAACTATAGAAGAGACACAAACTTCCA
>NW_023416898.1:332367-334517 GCF_002922805.2 Oryzias melastigma | reverse complement strand
TCTGTGCTATAAACACAATTTGTTTAAATAATTCTAATTAAATTTACCTTCAAAATTGCTATATTTCCCATCCAATTACAGCACAGGCTATGAGGAGGCAGATTGACAACTTGGTTGAAAGCATTTAATCATCATTGATTGATTTGTGCTCAATTTTGTCCTTATAAATTCTACTTGACATATATCTTACCTCATACTCTGAGTTTCCATTAATGAAGAACATCCAACTTTAAACAGACTGTTAACCAGGAAAAGGAGGAGCTGAGAGAAGAGGAAGAACAGATGAAAGAACAGACAGAGAGATTGAGGGAGGAGCTGAGCTGTTAGTGAACTATAGAAGAGACTCAAACTTCCACTTTAACACAGTTCAACACACAAAAGCCAAACATCATCTTTCTCCAACATGCTGTCTGTGCAGACATCTGTGTTCACTCTGCTGCTTCTAGTCATTGGAACAGGTTGATGGATTCTTTCAAAGATACATTTCAGCATTTGATGTTTGTCCATCACTGATCTGACTTCTCTCTTCCTTTAGATGTCAGCTGTGAAGAACTCACTGCAGTCAAGAAGGAAGAGTCCACTTTGGAAGGAGCTCCTGTCACTCTGTCCTACAAATACAAAAATGCTGCAAAAGGAAATGATTATTTCTACTGGTATCGACAATTTCCAGGAAAACCTCCAGAGTTTCTGATCTGTTACACTGGGACAAATATGTCACTTTCAAAAGAAATTCCTGGATTTTCCTTCAAAGTGAGTGAAGACCAAAAACAAATGGATCTGCAGATCTCCTCTGCTGCAGTGACAGACTCTGCTGTGTACTACTGTGCTGTGCAGCCCACAGTGACAGGAAACAACAAAACTCTGTACAAAAACTACCAGAAACATCATAATACTACATTTTATCCACTAGAGGGCGTTACATACTGTGAAAGCACTGGTGAATCATTGAACTGAAGAAAAAGCCAGAGAATAAAAGCTGAAAAAAACGCAGAAAAGATTAAACACAGAGCTTTTGCGGAAGCACTAAACTCTGATTGGTTGAGCTGAACTGAAAACGAGCTCATCGGTAACACTTTATAATAAGATTCCTTAACCAGCTTTCTTAACACATTAATAAGCATTATTAGAGTCCACTTTGGAAGGAGCTTCTGTCACTCTGTCCTACAGATATAAAAATGCTGCAAAAGGAAGTGATCAGTTTTACCGGTATCGACAATATCCAGGAAAACCTCCAGAGTTTTTCTTCTCTCACTTGGGATCAGAAGTTCAACTACTGAGTTTGGATCCTAGATTTTCTCACAAAGTGAAAGATGAAGACAAACTGATAAATCTGCAGATCTCCTCTGCTGCAGTGACAGACTCTGCTGTGTACTACTGTGCTGTGCAGCCCACAGTGACAGGAAACAACAAAACTCTGAACAAAAACCTGCAACAACACAATACTACAAAGCATCCACTAGAGGATGCTCTAAAGTTGCACATCATCAGCATAAAATGTCAAGACATATTTTTTTTGTTTACCCAAGTGAAAAAATAGGAACTCATCTGGAAATGTATATACTTGTAAGATAGATCAGTAACATAAAAAAAAAAAAAAAAATGTAAAGGGTATTTTGTACAGTACGTGGCTGCTTGGTGGTATAGGGGTTAGAATTCTCACCTTACTGTGAGAAAACCTGGTTTGAATCCTGCCTGGGTTCTTTCTGTGCGTCGTTTTCTCCTCATGTATATGTGGACACTCCAGCTCTCTGCTGTCACGGAAATTATACATTTGCTTATGTCTCATCCTCTGCGTCTTGTTTTCTTATTGTCAACACCCTGACCACAATGTGTAAACATTTTGATTTCATTACAACATCTTGTTCATATTAGATATGGCATTTACGCTCCCGCCTGGAAGCTCCTGATTAACTGCTAATTGTATGATCACATAAAATACGAATGTCCATCATCGCAGATCAGGGCTCTGCAGACCTCTCCTCCATGCTCGCCAGCGTGTACTTTTCTCTGCTTTGTTTAATAAACTTTCATGAAAACGTTTGACATTTCTTCATTTCATCGGATCAACAAATATTCCACCACCACTTTTTTTTTTTTTTCCGGTTCCGGGTCACGAGCAGACGTGTGTCTCCAGCTCTCCTCAACTCAAA
>NW_023416898.1:326748-331432 GCF_002922805.2 Oryzias melastigma | reverse complement strand
GTGCAAAAAATACGCAAAAAACTACAAAAAGCTGGCATTCTAGAGAGACGCGAGCAAACACGTTCGCCACGGAGGGCGCCATGATGTAAGATAATAGAAAAGAGTGTAAACAAAGGGGGATTCTCACCTTACTGTGAGAAAACCTGGTTTGAATCCTGCCTGGGTTCTTTCTGTGCGTCGTTTTCCCCTCATGTATATGTGGACACTCCAGATTTCTGCTTATGTCCAAAAACACATTTCCTTGGTTGATGATGATTCCCAATGTCTTTTAGGTGGACATGTAAGTGTTTGTCTCTATGTTGCTCTGCAACTTACTCCTCTACTGTCCAGAGTTTACCAGTAGCTGGGTAGATCTCAGCATCTCCATGATCCTCATTTGAAATGATCAGCAATAGAAAATAAGTGAATAGAAAGACTCTGTACTCCATTAAGTTAAACAAAACTAGCACAAACACCTGCAATTTTCAAAAGGCAGTTATGAAATGAACAATGAGTTTTCTGCAATTTTCTTCCTTATAGTCTTTCTCCTCCTTATTTAGGTCAGTTTCTACGCATTCATCCCCCGAGTGCAAGACCTGCTGTTTAAGACTAAATCCAACTTCTCTCTTGGTTCTCTGTCCTTTCAGTCTTTTGCAGACTGCATTGATTTAAAAGGTGCTTAGATTGGACATTTTTGTATTTCAGAAGCATTTTTTAAAGTCTGTCAATTATTATTTTAAAGAAAAAAATGCTGTTCTAATTCTGTCACAACCGTTGTCTTAGTTGTGTATGTTTTTGCTTATTTGTGTCTTGTATCCTGAGTATTGTGTGTGGAGTGAAAGCTCTTTTTGTAGGTTTGTAGGTTCTTTTAATTTTTTCATGTGCTCTGGATTAGAGGACCAAGGATATATGGCTGCACTGCATGCTGGATCCCGATGGGACTTCTGTTGCACTACCAAACAACTATGGTTAAGCACTGGATAACATTTTAACTAAATTATGAACTAATACACTTTATTAGATATACAAACATATATTTTCAACTACCACTGTTCAGTTTTATCTTAAAGGCTCTTTTTTACATTGCATTTCTGGATTATGGATTTTAGACATTGTACTTGACATTCATGGGTGTTTTAAATCTCTTATGGTTTTAACCTTGTCTGACATTGAGCTACTGTGCAAACCATTTCTTCTGAGAGGTGCGTCACAGCACATTCAGTACCCTGTATGTTTTATGTGATGTTTTATGCTCTTGTGTGTGTGTTGTTGCTGTTACTTTTACTATACAGTGTTGTGCACGTGCACAAATGTTGTTATGCAGCCAATGGTACTTTGAGTCCATCATCATCATTTGGGACAATAAAGTATATTTGATTGATTGATTTGATTGTCTAAACTAGAGGTCAAACAGAGAATTTGACATTTGAGCTAGTTCTGTTTACGTTATTACTATTGCCTTGGTTCACACTGAACTTACTGTAAATGCTTCTTTTTCAATTTATCTTTACATTTGGGAAACAAAATTACGACAAAGGATTAGGGCCAAAAAAAAAAAAAAAAGTAATATTACGATTTTTAATCTCGTAAATTTACGAGTTTTTTTCTTGTAAATTTATGACTTTTAATCTCGTAAATTTATGACTTTTAATCTTGTAAATTTACGACTTTTTTCTCGTAAATATATTGAAGTCGAGGCGAGCCTACAGTCCAGCAAATTTATGCCGTGAGTTGAAGCAGACCGACCAATCTGTGAAAAACGTCGTGGATTTCATCAGGTAAACTAAATGTTTAAAATATTTCAAGTGTTTGGAAGTTTCTTTATTTGATTTACATCTTATTAATGTTTTATTCGTTGATGGTGGCTTGCAGGATTTCTGCAGATTACGTCGACGAAGCCGTCGATATCCGCGCAGCTGTTCACTTCCAGTAATTTCTTCCTCCGCTACAGACCAGATCTCCTCCAACTCTGTGATGCTTCCGTCTGAAGAGGACTAGTTTTCTGAATTTTCAATGTTCTTGTGCTAATGTGACAACTGTCATTTCTCAGTGTTGTTTTGTGTTGAGACGGGACGTTTCATTTGGAGATGGGGAGGTCCGGAGCTCTGTTTACATTCTCCTTTGGTGTCTGCGCATGTCAGAGATGTGACCTAAGGGGGCGAAAAGGCTTCTGGGAAATGAAAGGAAAGGCAAAATAAAGTGACGGTCCTGATAAACATACATTTCTGAGCTCTTTATTTACATATGAAACTCCACAATACCGACACCGAACCAGGAAATAATTTGGTTTTGAATCACCAAAAGGTTCAGAATGTCTTTGTTTTTAACAACGATCTGGAAATAAATCTTCACAAGATACTCCACGTCGGCTCTGATAAACAGACACATTTGGGTTTGTTTCTCATTAATTTACGACTTTAAATCTCGTAGATTTGCGAGTTTTTTTCTTGTAAATGTACAAGAAAAAAAGTCGTAATATTATGATTATTTTTTTTTGTTTTTGGTGGCCCTAATACTCCGTCGTACAAAATAATTTTGTTATTTATACAGTAAAATCTCTTCGCACTTTTTGAGTACTTTTTGTTGGTTGGAGGGCAGCACCCCTGGACAGTTTTAACAATAAATTCAGTTGCTCCACCAAAAACTAGAAAGATCAATATTAAATCCACATCCCATTGGAGAACAGCTACAATTAAACAATTAAAGAGACAATATAGAGCCGTTAAAAGACATGGAGAAGACACAAACTTGAAATAAACTATCAGGTATTCCAAAATCCACATATATAAACAATCAGTAAGGATCAGGAATTCATACTTTGTGAACCTCATCTCTGAAAATAAATATAAACTCAGAGTCCCCTTCTACACAATTGAATCTTTAATTAACTTGGACATAAATGAAAACACAACACCAGCTACCATCTCATTGTGTGAGGACTTTGCATACCACTTCAGAAGCAAAATTGATTCTGTCAGATTCAGTGTCTCTAATGAACAAAAATGAAAATTATCAGAATATTTTATTGAAATTCTGTTTAAGAATAAAAACATTTCTAGTATTATTATCCTGTTTCTTTTTATTGGTGATTTATATCTTCAATAAAAGATAATGGTTTCAACATCGTTTCTGATTTTTTTCTTCTCAGAAAATTGAAAAAAACTGAAAAAGATCATAGAATAGAAGCCCTCAAGATAAAAAAACAAAACAAAAAACTTCTTCAGGTCAGAAACCAGCTGCAGAATCTGCAGTGGTATCGACAGGATCCAGGATCAGCTCCTCAGTTCCTCCTCCTGATCACTAACATCAAAGAACCCATTGTGGGGAAAGGAAAACCTCCAAACCCCAGACTGACTGCAGTCCTGCACCAGGAGAGGAACCAGGTCCATCTGCAGATCTCCTCTGCTGCAGTGACAGACTCTGCTGTGTACTACTGTGCTCTGCAGCCCACAGTTACAGGAAACCGCAAAACACTTGATTGGTTGATTTGAAGTGAAAAAGAGCTAATTGGCTCCGCCCACTGAACTTCAGATCATCCAGTGACATTATTTCTCCCTCATTGTGCTGCAGTGGGAGAACAGAGTTCATCTGCTGTCTGTGTGTCTCCAAGAACTCCAAAGACATGTTGCTTTACCTCTTTTTGCTTCTATCTCACATTCTAGGTGAGTTTAAGAACAGAGATTCAAGTTTGCTTGAAGCTGCTGCATGAACTCATCATCTCATTCATCTAATGGCTTCATTTTCTCCACTTTTTCCAGGACTCACAGCTGGAGACACAATCTCTCCTGATCAGGATCAACTTACAGGAACTGAAGGAAAATCTGTCAAAATAAAATGTAACTATCAGACAAGTGACAGCTATCCTAGACTTTACTGGTACAAACATGATTCTGATCTTCAGGCTCCTCAGTTTATTCTCTGGAAAGGAGCAAAACGCTACAGCAGCTATGACCTTATTCCAGATAAACGATATGAATCCACAACAACAGACACATCAACTGAACTGATCATCACAAAGTTAACTCTGGCAGACACAGCTCTCTACTACTGTGCATTAGACACACAGTGATCCAAAGTGTAGAAGAGGCTGTACAAAAACCTGAAGACAGATATGGACTACTCTTCAAAGAGGAGGGAAGTGGTTTTCAAAGCACAGCTTCATATCAGATGGATTCTGTTCATTCCTGTTTGATCAGAGTCTCTGTGGTTACAGCTGCTAATGAAACACTGAGGGAGGATTCACATCAACACATGATCCACATCAACCAATAAACATCAACATGAATGTAGTAGACAGCAACAGTTCATTACAGACTTTGATGATGAAAGTTAGTTTCTGTTTTAATACTGAAGAAAGCAGGTGATATCTGGAAAGACTTTAAACTTTATTTATTTAACCTTTCAATTCAATTTTAATTTTATTTATTTAAATACCCTAATATTACAAAACAATTGCCCCATTGGGCTTCAGCTCTTAGTGTTTACAAAATTGATTTAAAACACAAATACATTTTAGAAGATAGCCCTTTCTTTTTTTTACTGACTTGGATATTTTGTTATTTTTGCTTTTTATAAATCCCGCTACTTTTACATATATTGTTTTTTGAATACTTTGAACAGGGGAGTTGCTGCTAAATTTAGTTATATATTGTACAATTGTACAAAAATCCCCTTTATGAATAAGAACAACAAAGATACCGTTACG
>NW_023416898.1:322091-326656 GCF_002922805.2 Oryzias melastigma | reverse complement strand
ATTGTTTTTTGAATACTTTGAACAGGGGAGTTGCTGCTAAATGTTGTTATATATTGTACAATGACAATAAAGCTTCTCTATTCTATTCTGTTCACCAGCTTTTATTAGATAGACTTAGGAGTCATGTGGGCCTCTCTGGAAATCTTCTTAAGTGGTTTTATTCTTACTTTGCAGATCGACACTTTTATGTAAGTATGGATACATGCTCCTCAAGAATCCATGAAATAGGTTGTGGGGTTCCCCAAGGGTTGATTTTAGGTCCCATACTTTTTAACTTGTACATGTTGCCTCTTGGGGATGTGATCAGGAGACACAGCGTTGACTTTCACAGCTACGCTGATGATGCTCAACTTTACATCGCCGTGTCTCCTGATGACCTTGAAGCTATAAACACTCTTTTAAATTGTATTTTAGATACAGTTTAATCCTACGGTTTGAGGTGGCAGCATCGTTACGCCTTGGCACAGGCAACTGGGACAGGGCCATTTCTGGGGATCGCTCCGTGTCCCTGGTCCCGGAAGTGGTAGCAGCTGCCTCATCAGCTGGTTGAGTTCCAAGTCCCCCAGTGCCACTGCAGGGCTTAGCTGTCAAGGAATGGCCCCCGGGTGGTGACAGCGAGATGGTGGGGTTAATTTCTCTAGTACTGCCACCGTTCTCCGCAGCGGTGCTGGTCACGACCTTATCATCGTTGGCCAAAGCCGCGAACCAATTAGAGAGGCTGAGATGAGTAATTGACAGCGGCGATGTCAGTCTAGTTGATGGTCTCTTTGAACCCTGAACTACAACCTCAGCCCAGGACAGTTGGTTCCGAGGTGTAGAGCAGGAGGACGGTCGTACACTCTCTGCAGGATCCCAGGGGAGAGTGTCATGTGCAGTGGTAAGCTCCGTTATTATCTTTGATTGTTTTGATGCAACATCATAGGCACTGGTGAAGAGTGCATCTCTTTGGGCAAGTTCAGTGGCCAGTTTTGTAATTCTTTCTTGTAGTGTTTTGATGGTGTGGTTTGCTCCTCCACTGCAACTTGGGCAGGCCATCTTTGGGCTTGTGGTGTAGTAGGTAAGGATCTGGACGAGCTCCGCCAACCTCTCGATGCTCCTCTGCAGCGCGGGAGAGCCCAAGCACAGCGCCGAAGATCCGTGAAGCTCCTGGTCTGTGATGGTCCCCTACACCTCCGGCGAGCCTCGGCCCAGCGTCGAGCGGGGATCCGCGGCATTTCACTAGCTTCAGCCCTCGGCCCGGCGTTCAGCGGGGATCCGCGGCGTTTCACCGGCTTCAGCCCTCGGCCCGGCGTTCAGCGGAGATCCGCGACGTTTCACCAGTCTCGCCCGGCGTTCAGCGGCGTTTCACCGGCGGCGTTTCAGCGGAGGTCCACCCGGCGTTCACCCTCCTTGGCCCGGCATTCGAGGGAGATCCGCGGCGTTTCACCAGCGGCGTTTCACCAGCGGCGTTTCACCAGCGGCGTTTCACCAGCGGCGTTTCACTGGAGGTCCACCCGGCGTTCACCTACCTCGGTGAGGAGCTGAGGACCTTCTGTTTTGAGCTAATGTTATTGTTACCACAAGCTGTTGAGCAATTTTGGACACAGGAGGTCTGTTTTTGCATAAAACATTTTTATTTTTATTTAATATATTTTTAATACCGCTTCTTGAACTCACAGAAGAGAGTTGGAGAGTGGAATCATAGAGATGGGAGATAAGAGTACAAAAAATGATAAAAGGAGGGTTAATGTAACACATAGGAGAGGACAGGTTTGCAAACAAAGAGGTAACAAGTTACACAAAGTTTATCATTTTTACTTTTACTAGTACAGTGGTCTTTGCTATTATGCACTGACATCAAGACACTGTCGTGAATGTTTGCAGTGGGTATAGGACCATGTGACCTTGACAATGAAGTAACAGTTTACAGACTAGAGTTGAAGCGTTCACAAATGAGTCGAGTCTTTTGAACGGCTCATAAACATGAAGGATAGGAACAGAGCTGCAATTGGCTGAGAGACATTCTGTTTTTCTTTTTTCTCTCTCCCCTGAGTTCACATGTTCGCACACATACAAGCTCCCCATTCTTATTTCATATGCAATTGTTGCATGAGTTGTGCATTCCTGTGAGTACCCCTGTGAAAATCACTGTGCAGGCTGTGAGTGCAATGAACAGCAGCAGAAGGAAGGGGAGAAGAATCTCTTGTTGTTCTTGAGTTGAACTCATTCATAGCTGAAGTGTTAAACAAGATTTATTGATGCTTAGTGGAAAGAAAGGGAAGATAACAGATAAAGTTGTTTTTTTTCTCTCAGTTAAAGAAAATCCTCTCTTCTTCCTGACAAACAGCAATGTGTTTCACCACTCTGCACAGACAAACATTTTTCTACTTTCTAGGCAAGGCAAGTTTATTTGTATAGCACATTTCATGTACAGAGACAATTCAAAGTGCTTTACATAAAACATTAAAAGAAACAATCAAAATAAATAGTAAAAATTTGATCATTAAAATAATGAACTGCAGTTCTTGTTGAAGAACTGATGCTGCTGCAACACATAGCGCCTCCAATAGTTTTAATGTGAAATTAGCGATCTATAATCTTGTTATTTTATTTGGGCCACCCAAAAAGGTTTGCTCATTTCTGCTTGCAACCATCCTACATCAACCTATAGAGGGAGTCGTGACCTGGAGGAAGAGGAACTGAGAGGAGGGGAAGAACAGATGAAAGAACAGACAGAGAGATTGAGGGAGGAGCTGAGCTGTTAGTGAACTATAGAAGAGACACAAACTTCCACTTTAACACAGTTCAACACACAAAAGCCAAACATCATCTTTCTCCAACATGCTGTCTGTGCAGACATCTGTGTTCACTCTGCTGCTTCTAGTCATTGGAACAGGTTGATGGATTCTTTCAAAGATACATTTCAGCATTTGATGTTTGTCCATCACTGATCTGACTTCTCTCTTCCTTTAGATGTCAGCTGTGAAGAACTCACTGCAGTCAAGAAGGAAGAGTCCACTTTGGAAGGAGCTTCTGTCACTCTGTCCTACAGATATAAAAATGCTGCAACTGGTGGTGATGAATTTTACTGGTATCGACAATTTCCAGGAAAACCTCCAGAGTTTCTGATCTCTCACACTGGGACAAATATATCACTTTCAAAAGAAATTCCTGGATTTTCCTTCAATGTTAAAGACCAAACACAAATGGATCTGCAGATCTCCTCTGCTGCAGTGACAGACTCTGCTGTGTACTACTGTGCTGTGAAGCCCACAGTGACAGGAAACAACAAAACTCTGAACAAAAACCTGCAGATAATACAATATTCCACAAAATACACTAGAGGGTGCTCTAAACCATAAATAGATCCATGAAAACAAGCATTTTGATGCATCCTTCAGTTATGCTAAGATCTACATTTCAGTCTTAGCAAGTAAATATGTACCAGTGGACTCTTTCTGTCGCCAACAGATCAGCAAATGAATCCGGTCAATGTTCTGTATATAAAATCAGGCAAATTGATATCATCTTTGATCCAGAGAAACTCAGAAATGTGTTAACACTTATCTTTAGTCTCTTTATTTGAGGTTAGAAATCTAAATTTCATCATATTCTCAGACTTCAACTTTAACAAGTCGGATTAAACAAAATCTAAAATTTCTTCTTCTTCACCTTTCGGCTTATCCCTTTCGGGGTCCCCACAGCGAAATACATCGTCAGCATTTTACCACCTTCAAAACGTCACCAGAATCCAAATTTTATCGTCTGAACCAATCTTAGAGAGACTTATTCACACGTTAATCTCCAGCAGGTTAGACTGCTGTAATGTCTGTAAAATAATAAATTAATAAAAAAAGAACAAAAATGCTGTAAATCAGCTGCAGTTTATCTAAAACGCTCCTGTTGAGGTCAAGAATGACCACATCACTCCTGTCCTCATTCAGAGAATAGACCTTAAACAGCTTTCCCAGGTTTAGCATCACAGTACATCTCTGACATGTTGATCTCACACCAACCAATTTGAAATGTGAGAAATCCAGGAACAGACTTCCTGCTGATGTCCAGAGTCAGAACTAAGACGTGGAGGCTTCAGTTTCCTGCAGTTAAAATAGAGAAAACTTTCTGGTGTTGTTTGAAAAGTTTCTGGTCTGATAAAGTTCAAGTTCTGAAAAAAATATTGTTCTTTTTAGATCAGTATCTGAAAACTGAAATTCTGTTGTTCTGGTGTTATTATAATTAATTATTTAGAATGTATTTGTCATTTACTTCTCTGTGCTTGTAACTCATCCTTATACTATTAATCACATTGAATGACTTTGTGCATCAATCATGTACAGCAAGTAAACATGTGTTGTAATTTATGCAGAGAACAGAACTGGTCCAAGTTCAGAGCCCAGATGAATTTTAGAAGGACTTTGGCTTCTAAAGGCTTTTCTCTGTTCTCTATTATGAGTGTTGAGACATTGATAGAGTTGTACATACATTTATCTTATATTTGCTTTGTATGATTTTGATCTGTCTTCTCTTTCTGCTCATTTGAGGTCGTGCTCAGCTGGTATCTGGAAGGATGCGGTCATCCAGACTGA
>NW_023416898.1:285688-319830 GCF_002922805.2 Oryzias melastigma | reverse complement strand
GGGAGAGGGAAGTCTGGGCATCTTTGCTTAGACTGCTGCCCCCGCGACCCGGTCCCGAATGAAGCGGAGGAAGATGGATGGATGGATGTACAATGACAATAAAGCTTTTCTATTCTATTCTATTCATCAGATTTGATTAAATAGACTTTGGAGTCATGTGGGCCTCTCTGGAAATGTTCTTAAGTGGTTTTATTCTTACCTTCAGATCGACACTTTTATGTTAGTATGGATACATGCTCCTCAAGAATCCATGAATTAAGTTGTGGGGTTCCCCAAGGATCGATTTTAGGTCTTATACTTTTTGACTTGTACATGTTGCCTCTTGGGGATGTCATCAGGAGACACGGCGTTGACTTTCACAGCTACGCTGATGATACTCAGCTTTACATCGCCGTGTCTCCTGATGACCTTGAACCTGTAAACTCTTTTAAATTGTATTTTAGATAAAAAGTCATGGATGGTAGAAAACTTCCTTCAGCTCAACCTGAACAAAACGGAAGTTTTAATCATCTGTCCTGAAGACAGAGAGGGAATTTTACCTAAGCTTAATAATGTCAATCCTTGTCACTGCATGATAAATTTGGGCGTACTTTTTGACTCTGAGCTGAATTTATTCCTCATATTAAAAATGTTGTGAAGTCCGGTTTTTATCATCTCAAAAATATCGCCAGATTCCGCCCATTTCTCTCTCTTGCCAGCACAGAGGTGCTGATGCATGCTTTTATTTTCGTCGTTTAGATTATTGTAATGCCCTGCTCTTTGGTTTATCCGAAAAAATCTCTTACAAATTTACAATTTTTACAGAACTCGACAGCACAAATTCTGACGAGGACCAGGGGGCGGAAACACATTACACCAGTTTTAAAATCGCTGCATTGGCTCCCTGTGCGTTTCAGGATTGATTTTAAGATTCTTTTAATGGTTTATAAATGTTTTTATGGTCTTGGGCCTTCTTATCTCAATGATATTCTTTTAAAATATGAACCCTCGCGGACCCTGAGGTCCTCCGGCACCATCCTGTTAGTTGTTCCTGAGGTGAGGACCAAAACTCAGGGTGAGGCTTCGTTCTCTCATTACGGTCCTCGCCTCTGGAACAGCCTACTGGAGAGTCTCAGAGCCACAGAGACCGTAGAGGTTTTTAAGGCTCAAGACTCACCTTTTTAATGCTGCTTTTAGTTGATCTTATCTGCCTATATATTCTATTAGTTTTAATATATTATTTAATTTATGTATTATTTTATCTATTTCATTTTATCTTAAGAATTTATACCTATTTTTAATTTTGCGTTTTGAATGCATTTTATGTATTTCATTTAAGCATTTTACTATGATTTTAAACCCAGTGTTTCCTGTCTATCATATCAGGGCTTGTCTGCTTGGTCTGGGGTCGTTGCCGTGGTTCTCGCCCTTGCTGGGGCAGCTGGAGTCCTGCACTGCAGCCTCACAGCTGTGGAGTGGACTCCGTTGCTGTCCCAGTCTGGGTGGGTGCCATGGCGATGTTCATTTGACTGAGCTGGTCCCTGGTATGATAGAATCCTCAATGCTGTTTCCTCACAGCAGAGCCAAGCCTTAAGTTTATATTAAGTTTATTTTACACGTGTCTCAATGTTCTTTTTAAGTATTCATTGTGTGCGGGGTCATGGGTGTATGTGTTATAGGCAGGGTGTGTGTATGTGAAGGGTGGGTTAAGCTTTTACTGTGTATGCTTTGTTTTTAAATGTGAAGCGCTTTGAGTTGCTGAGAGTATAAAAAGCGCTTTTATAAATAAAGTTTGATTTGATTTGATTATTCTAATTCACAATTAGATTTAAAACATGGTTGAAAGATTTCGGGCTTTAAAACTTTTTACTTTGGTGAATTTCAGGAAAAACATTCTTTGTTTGACTGCATCGTTCAAAGTTTGAATTTTTGTCCCTTTAAGAAATGTAAAGCTGCACTTCCAGCTCTGCTCAGGATACATTTGATGGTTTTAAGGGATCAAACATCGATTGTCTTTTTGAGTCACTGGTTTGACAAAACTTCCAGTCTCAGGACAGGAACTCTCCCAATGAACATGTTTGTGTGTCTTGTGTTTTGTGTGAAAATTTTTTTTATTTTTATTTTTACTTATCAAACACCTGAGTACAGATAAGAGCTGAGGACCTTCTGTTTTGAGCTAATGTTATTGTTACCACAAGCTGTTAAGCAATTTTGGACACAGGAGGTCTGTTTTTGCATAAACCGTTTTTATTTAATATATTTTTTATACCTCTTCTTGAACTCACAGAAGAGAATGGGAGAGTGGAATTGTAGAGGTGGGAGACATGAGTACAAGAAATGATAATAGGAGGGTTAATGTAACACATAGGAGAGGACAGGATTGCAAACAAAGAGGTAACAAGTTACACAAAGTTTATCATTTTTACTTTTACTAGTACAGTGGTCTCTGCTATAATGCACTGACATCAAGACACTGCCATGAATGTTTACAGTGGGTACAGGACCATGTGACCTGGACAATGTAATAACAGTTTACAGTCTAGAGTTGAAGCGTTCACAAATGAGTCGAGTCTTTTGAACGGCTCATAAACATGAAGGATAGGAACAGAGCTGCAATTGGCTGAGAGACATTCTGTTTTTCAGCAAAGTGTTTCAGCACCTCCACTCAGCACAGACACCTGACTTCATTGTGCCTTTTTAAATAGCTTTTATTAAATAAACATTTTTCTACTTTCTGCTGCAGTTCTTTTTGAAGAACTGATGCTGCTGCAACACATAGCGGCTCCAATAGTTTTAATGTGAAATGAACGATCCATAATCTTGTTATTTTGTTTGGGCCACCCATAATGGTTTGCTCATTTCTGCTTGCAACGATCCTACATTCACCTATAGAGGGAGTCATGACCAGGAGGAAAACGAACTGAGAGAAGAGGAAGAACAGATGAAAGAACAGACAGAGAGATTGAGGGAGGAGCTGAGCTGTTAGTGAACTATAGAAGAGACACAAACTTCCACTTTAACACAGTTCAACACACAAAAGCCAAACATCATCTTTCTCCAACATGCTGTCTGTGCAGACATCTGTGTTCACTCTGCTGCTTCTAGTCATTGGAACAGGTTGATGGATTCTTTCAAAGATACATTTCAGCATTTGATGTTTGTCCATCACTGATCTGACTTCTCTCTTCCTTTAGATGTCAGCTGTGAAGAACTCACTGCAGTCAAGAAGGAAGAGTCCACTTTGGAAGGAGCTGCTGTCACTCTGTCCTACAAATATAAAAATACTGCAACTGGTGGTGATCAGTTTTACTGGTATCGACAGTTTCCAGGAAAACCTCCAGAGTTTCTGATCTCTCATACTGGGACAAATATATCACTTTCACAACCAATTTCTGGATTTTCCTTCAATGTTAAAGACCAAACACAAATGGATCTGCAGATCTCCTCTGCTGCAGTGACAGACTCTGCTGTGTACTACTGTGCTGTGAGGCCCACAGTGACAGGAAACAACAAAACTCTGTACAAAAACCTGCAGATAATACAATATTCCACAAAATACACTAGAGGGTTCTCTAAACCATAAATAGATCCATGAAAACAAGCATTTTGATGCATCCTTCAGTTATGCTAAGATCTACATTTCAGTCTTAGCAAGTAAATATGTACCAGTGGACTCAGTCTGTTTCTGTCTCCAACAGATCATCAAATGAATCTGGTCAATGTTCTATATATAAAATCAGGCAAATTGATATTATCTTTGATCCAGAGAAACTCAGAAATGTGTTAACACTAATCTTTAGTCTCTTTATTTAAGTTTAGAAATCTAAATTTCATCATATTCTCAGACTTCAACTTTAACAAGTCGAATTAAACAAAATCTAAAATTTCTTCATCTTCACCTTTCGGCTTATCCCTTTCGGGGTCCCCACAGCGAAATACATCGTCAGCATTCTACCACCTTCAAAACGTCACCAGAATCCAAATTTTATCGTCTGAACCAATCTTAGAGAGACTTCTTCACACGTTAATCTCCAGCAGGTTAGACTNNNAAAAAAAAAAAAAAAAAAAAGCTGTAAATCAGCTGCAGTTTATCTAAAACGCTCCTGTTGAGGTCAAGAATGACCACATCACTTCTGTCCTCAGGTCTTTGAACTGGCTTCCGGTCATTCAGGGAATACAACTTAAAACAGCTTTCCCAGGTTTAACATCACAGTACATCTCTGACATGCTGATCTCACACCAACCAATTTGAAATCTGAGAAATCCAGGAACAGAATTCCTGCTGATGTCCAGAGTCAGAACTAAGACGTGGAGGCTTCAGTTTCAAGCAGTTAAAATAGAGAAAACTTCCTGGTATTGTTTGAAAAGCTTCTGGTCTGATGAAGTTCAAGTTCTGAAAAAAATATTGTTCTTTTTAGATCAGTATCTGAAAACTGAAATTCTGTTGTTCTGGTGTTATTATAATTAATTATTTAGAATGTATTTGTCATTTACTTCTCTGTGCTTGTAACTCATCCTTATACCATTAATCACATTGGATGACTTTGTGCATGAATCATGTACAGCAAGTAAACGTGTTGTAATTTATGCAGAGAACAGAACTGGTCCAAGTTCAGAGCCCAGAGGAATTTTAGAAGGACTTTGGCTTCTAAAGGCTTTTCTCTATGAGTGTTGCAACATGCTGCATCAGTGCATGCTGTTCTAAAGGCTCAGGGGAGGAAAAAAAAAAAAAAAAATCACAGATGATTAAAAACTAGTGAGAAAAATAATCTGTTTTTACTAACATCTCCGAATGAGAGATGTTGTTTTCATCTGAAAAGAACAAATTTTAATATTGTTTGAGGGTGTACCTACAGATCTCACCTACACAATATATTTCTTGTACAGAAAACTATGGTAAGAATAAGTTCTTCCAACTGGGCAGCAGCATCAAGGGTCTTGCCTAAGGACGCAATCTGGATGGAGATCAATGGTCGCCCTATGGTCTACCCTTTGGGCTTCTTCTACTCCCTGCACATTCATTTTTATTTATTTAACTCACGATTGTGATGTATGTTGGGTAGTCTTTACTCTGACATCACATGTCGATCATTATGAAAATATTGCGAGAAAGGGGCGGGTTCAAGGCGTCAACCTCGGCGACAGTAGCTTGAAATCTGGTGCTGAGTTTACAGCAATCTGCCTTGATTACTACAATACAATGCATTGTGGGAAACGGTGTCCTGTCAGCTCTCGTAGTTCAACATGATGCTGGTTAGAAATGACCTGTTGAACTGGGCTTCACACCAGGGGCCCGTTTCAAGAAGCAGGTTCAACAAATTTAGAGTTCAAACCTGAACTTAGAGTCACTGGACTCAAAATTCTCAAACTCAGGGTTTTCGGTTCCAGAACAGCTGAAAATGTTTGATTCAATCAACTTGAAGTTGTTAGAACCAGAATCAGGTGTGAGTATCGCGATCATAAAAAGCCCTGATCAATGGAGCAAAGACAGCACGATTCACCATGGCAACGGGAACAAACGCCTGAGTTTGGTACTTCCGGCGATGGAAATTGATAAGTTCCTGCAAGCATATGCAACTATGAGCACATTTTCATCAAGAAAAGCAACACAGCTGCAGCGGTAAAGCATCCATCCATCCATTTTCTTAACCGTTTTTTCCCTTTTGGGCTCGCGGGGGTGCCGGAGCCTAACCCGGCTATTGATGGGCGAAGGCGGGGTACACCCTGGACAGGCTGCCAGTCCGCCGCAGGGCCTCATTTACACACCCATTCACTCTCACATCCACACCTAGGGCAATTTGGAGTCATCAATTAGCCTAGGAACCATGTTTTTGGACGGTCTCTCTGCGGAGACATTCATTATCCATGCAGGCACAAACAACCTCAAGCTGCACCAGTCTGAAACTTTGAAAATGGACTTCATCAACCTCATCCATAACATTCAACACTTAAACATAAACGGCATAATATCTGGACAACTTCCTACACCCCGTTATGGGGACATCATGCTTTCCAGCATCTGTCAGCTTCACATCAGGTTAAAATCATATTGTCACTCCATGAGCATTCCATACATTGACTTTCACAGCTATGCTGATGATACTCAGCTTTATATCGCCGTGTCTCCTGATGACTTTGAACCTTTAAACACTCTTTTAAACTGTATTTTAGATATAAACTCATGGATGGCAGAAAACCTCCTTCAGCTCAACCAGGACAAAACAGAAGTTTTAATCATCGGTCCTGAAGACAAGAAAGAGGGGATTTTACCTCATCTTCAGAATTTTAAACCTTCTCACTGTGTGAGAAACCTGGGCGTACTTTTTTGACTCTGAGCTGAATTTTATTTCTCACATTAACATGTGTGTGTGCTCGCGTGAACATGTGTGCGTATGGCGATTCTGTTTATTTTATTTATAATTATATATATTTATTGTGTGTTAAAACACTGATCACATTAGTTAATTGCTGTGTTTTATTTTGAAAAACTGGTTTTATTTTGACAATAAACTGTATTTTCTCATGTATTTTGATGCAACTTCCTGCCAGTATCGACGCGGAGCGCTCGCGCCTCGCGGAAAAAATAGACCAGGCGGTGAAACGTTCCACTGCACCTAACGGACCCTCCGCGCCACTCTGCGCCTGGTGACCCCGGTGTTAGCTGTCCCTAAGGTGAGGACCAAAACAAATGGTGAGGGTTCGTTTTGCCATTATGGTCCTCGCCTCTGGAGCAGCCTGCCAGAGAGTCACAGGGAGACTGTAGAGGTTTTTAAGAAGAAGCTCAAGACACACCTTTTTAGTTCTGCTTTTAGATAGTCTTAAATGATATTTATTTATGTAATGTTTATCAAGTTTTAATATATATTTAATTTAATATATATTTAATATATATTTAATATATGTTTTTATCAGCTGGCTGCTGGTATAAATAGATCCCCAAAATACTGTTTCTCCACAGCAGAGCCAAGCCCAAGGATTTTTTTTTGTTTGTTTTTTTTTTACTTCTATATGCATTCATTGTTTGTGGGATCATGTCTGTGTGTGTTTATGGAGGGAGGGGGTGGGTGGAGGGTGGATTAGGTTTCTCTCTTTTTATTTGATTTGTTTTCTTATTTCTGTTTTTAATTGTACAGTGCTACGAGCTGTACATGCATGAGAAGCGCTCTTTTATAAATAAAGTTTGATTGATTGATAAGACAGGGGGTCTGCATCTTCAGGTTTTGGAGCCACATGTGTTTTTTGCACCGTCTGTTGTGACTCTCTGTCTAAAAGAAATAAGATAAATAGAATTTAAGACTAACAAGTTATTTTGCACTGATTTATTGTTTCTAGTTATTGAGATTTGTGGATTTATTGCTGAGATGCTCATATCCCAGTAGATAAGCTGTGCAATGTTATTGTTATTTCTGCTGATAATGTAAGTACCTTGCATTAGTCAAAAGGCACAGAAAACAGACCTTTACTAGAATATGAAAATATCATTGAATAGTGTATTTGTTTCCATAATTACATTAAAAATATCTTTGACTGAATATACATTCAGGGTTGACTGTTGAATTGATGTTAAGTACGTAATTGTTGTTCTTTATATAAACTGCAGCTTCTGCACATAAAATCCACAAAAACAGGATTGCTTTTTTTAAACTGAATGTTGAAGAGAAATCACAATTTACCTCTCAGTGTTTTCAAAAAGAAAAAAGATTCTGATCAAATCACATCAATCATAGACTCACTTCTTTTCTCCACTAGAGGGCGTCATAGTGAAGTGGGCGGGGCTCTCCTCCTGCTCTGTGTTCAACATTCAGTCAATAAGAAGTGGTGCTGTGAAGAGAACAATTGTCAGAGTGAATGTTGAACATCAGCTAGTTTCTCCTGTTGATTGAAACCTTGTTGTACAGATGGAACATTGGCTGTGGATTCTTCTTGCTGCTCTTTTCTTTGGTAAGACACAAAGATCAACATGTTTCCTCCTCAAACACTTCAACACATTACTGAGCTGTACATGAAGAGCTGTTCAAGCTGCTGATTGTTGTCCTTCAATCAATCATCTTTATTGATTCATCTCTTCCTCTGCATGTTCTGTTCTTCCTCAGAGTGTAAAGGAGAAGACAAAGTGATCCAACCAGGAGGAGAAGTCATTGCTGCTGAAGGAGACTCTGTCACACTCAACTGTACCTTTGAGACCAGTTCTACACAATCATATTTGTTCTGGTACAAACAAGAAGTGAACAGTTACCCAAAGTACATGTTAAGACGTGATACCTATGGAACAGAAGACAATGCTCCAGAGTTCCACGAAGACAGATTTGTTGCTGGAGTCAAAGACAAATCCGTTCCTCTGACGATCCAGAATCTTCATGTGACAGACTCTGCTGTGTACTACTGTGCTCTGCGGCCCACAGTGACAGGAAACAACAAAACTCTGTACAAAAACCTGCAGAGCACAACAACACATTACTCCATAACCTCCACTAGAGGGCACCACATGTACAAAAACTTTTATCGAACACTCCATTTACAGATTCTGGATAAATTGTGAGTTCTATCTTTTTAAAGTTTCCTAAATCTTTGGTTCGGAACCTTTGGAGGAGGGGGGTACTATTCCTGTTATGAAACTTTTTTATTATTATTTTTTGTTTTAAAACTGAATAAAGGACACTTTTACTGATTCGATCCATCATTTTTTATTACAACACAATTTTTCCTGTAGATATTTTATATAGTTTTCAGCACAATGAATGTGATTTTTAATTGTTCTTAACTGTATAAGACTTTAGGCTCTTCATGTAACTTGTTGGTCTATGTCTTTAAGACAATCTTGTTTTATTAAAAGTACCTGGATTGAACAGGAATACAGAAATTATTAAAACTCTGATTTGGTTTAGGATTTTTTGCTTTTGTGTGGAACATAAAGAAAAACCTCAGTTTGAACTTTATAAAAATGTTTAAGCTTTGTTAATAAACAGAATTGAAATAAAATATCAACCCTGATGTGGTTTCTTGTGTAATTTTAGTTAAGGGCCACAAGTGAGTTTAGGATAAGTGGTGAATTATAATACATGTGATATTCAATTAGCTAAATTGACAGTCAACGTTAGTCTTCACTAGAGGTGACCCCATCCGTGATAAAAGTTAGCTAAATATTATAATTGGGATTTTATATATTTCTGGATTTGTGCCAAATCGGAGTATAAACATTATAGAGGTCTGTTCAATCTACAAACTTTATCAAGTTCAAGCTTAGAGGATCTATGAACAGAAACAAAGGAGCACAGTTAAAAGTTCCTCTGCTTCAGTATAGAATTCTTTGAACAGAACAGACATGAGAACATCTGAAGTCTTTGAGTATTCATCAATGAATACAGCCCTCAAATCTTTTAACAATGATCATAACCCAAACATGGAGACATGATTACTGATGTTTTTGAAGAACTCTTTACAATAAATAATCCTTATTACTCGACATCGTATGTGTTTTCTATTCATTCTAAGTGAAATATCCACAGACAGAGCTGGTAGCTCCTCCCACATGCGGCCAAACACATTTTTGACAGGCGGTGAGCAGCAAATTCGCCACGCTGTGAAAGACTGGCGGGGCACACAAATTTGTTTTTTGGTGTAAAAGCAAATTTAATTCTTTATTGGATTTTATGGTTTCTACCCCTAACACTTTTTTTTAAATGGTTTTAAAACTGGGTAAAAGAGACTTCGTTAGTCTTCACTAGAGGTGACCCCATCCCTGACTTTTTTTTGCCAGGGGTTTAGCTATTATTGGCTGTATTTTTATTTATTTTGAGGGGACAATAAACTTACACTGCTGTACTAACTTTAGACTGACTACTGTTCATTGTGTCAAAGAGTCATTTATGCAGTGTTGTCCTAAGAAAAGATATAACTAAATGTTTGCTGAGATGTGAGGGGTGTACTCACTTTTGTGACATACTGTATTGGACTTTGTTTCTGTGGAATTTGTTAAAGTTCTTCATTTATAATGCAACAAAAAAAGTTGGACTGGACTTAGGTTTAATAAGAGATTTTCTGTCTTTCATCGCCTCTTGCTTCTTCAGTACAGGATTACACCCAAAATCCATCCTGTCAGCAATAATCTGGACTGAGCAGGATTCTAGAAACAATTTAAAAAATCTGGTTTGCTTTGAGGTTTTTCATTTCTGTGTAAAACCTTAAAACAACCTCAGTTACATATGTGCATTTTTATGAGAATTAAATAAAATCTCAGCCATGATGTGGCTTATTTTGATTAAATTTAGTTAAAAGTCATCAGTAAATTTAGAATAAGGAGTAAATAATATGTGGTATTACACAAATATCTTTAGCGGTCACTGAAGTCTAATAACACCATCCCTGAATAAAGTTTACTATAATTCTGTTAGTGATTTTATAAATTTTAAGGTGATTTCCTAGCTAGAGAATATTAACATTAGAGGCCAGTTTAATATTCAGACTTTATTTTCAATGTTAGAGAATCTATAAGCAAAGACAACGTGGCAGTTAAAAGTATATTTTCCTCAGTTTAGAAAACTTTGAACAGAACAAACTTGAGAAAATCGAAAGTCTCTAATTTTCCATCAAAAAAGTCAGATGTTCTTTTTTGATGGAAAATTACAGACTATTCACCAGGAGGAAGATGAGCTGAGAGAAGAGGAAGAACAGATGAAAGAACAGACAGAGAGATTGAGGGAGGAGCTGAGCTGTTAGTGAACTATAGAAGAGACACAAACTTCCACTTTAACACAGTTCAACACACAAAAGCCAAACATCATCTTTCTCCAACATGCTGTCTGTGCAGACATCTGTGTTCACTCTGCTGCTTCTAGTCATTGGAACAGGTTGATGGATTCTTTCAAAGATACATTTCAGCATTTGATGTTTGTCCATCACTGATCTGACTTCTCTCTTCCGTTAGATGTCAGCTGTGAAGAACTCACTGCAGTCAAGAAGGAAGAGTCCACTTTGGAAGGAGCTTCTGTCACTCTGTCCTACAAATATCCCAAATTAGCAACAAGTAATTTTTTCTTCTGGTATCGACAATATCCAGGAAAACCTCCAGAGTTCTTCTTTTCTCACTTGGGATCAGAAGCTCAACTACGGAGTTTGGATCCTAGATGTTCTCATGAAGTGAAAGATGAAGACAAACTGATAAATCTGCAGATCTCCTCTGCTGCAGTGACAGACTCTGCTGTGTACTACTGTGCTGTGAGGCCCACAGTGACAGGAAACAACAAAACTCTGTACAAAAACCTGCAGAGAAAAACATTTCTACACAGTATCCACTAGAGAGCGCTCTAAATCACACAATGGTTCATGTAAAACAAGTAGCAGTAGGAACAGTGAGTGAATCCAGAACAACTTTCTGCAGATAAAGACAGACAGAAACAATCGTCTTTTGTCCAAGGAAACATAAAAAAGTGTTAACAATATTAGACTTCTGTCTATTTCTAAAAAAAAAATTGCAGTTAGGTTATAATTATGCTTTATTATAAACCTAGAATTGTATTGTGACAGCAAGAATAAATATTTACATTTAAAAGCAACTCTTTGAATGCTTAAGTTGATCTCGCTGGCGCCACCCACTGAACTTCAGATCATCCAGTGACATTATTTCTCCCTCATGGTGCTGCAGTGGAAGAACAGAGTTCATCTGCTGTCTGTGTGTCTTCAAGAACTCCAAAGACATGTTGCTTTACCTCTTTTTGCTTCTATCTCACATTCTAGGTGAGTTTAAGAACAGAGATTCAAGTTTGCTTGAAGCTGCTGCATGAACTCATCATCTCATTCATCTAATGGCTTCATTTTCTCCACTTTTTCCAGGACTCACAGCTGGAGACACAATCTCTCCTGATCAGGATCAACTTATAGGAACTGAAGGAAAATCTGTAACAATGAAATGTAACTATCAGACTGATGACAGCGGTCCTTGGCTTCACTGGTACAAACAAGATTCTGACCTTCAGGCTCCTCAGTTTATTCTATTTAAAGGAGCAAAAGATTCAACAGGAGACGATCATATTCCAGATAAACAATATGAATCCAGAACAACAGAAACATCACCTGAACTGATCATCACAAAGTTAACTCTGGTCGTCAACTGGATTGCCTGTCTGCCACCATAGACGCCATCATGGAGCGGCTCCCGACGCTTCCTGCAGCTCCAGCTCCGAACCAGCTCACTTCCACCGCCACTGCAGGACCTGACGTTTCTCCTGTTCTTTCAACATCTGAGCCACGACTCTCCCTGCCAGACAAATTCACAGGGAAACCAGAACAGTGTCCTGGCTTCCTTATGCAATGTCAGCTCTACCTCCATCAACAGGCTGCTCATTATCCCACTGAGGAAGCCAGGATTTCATTCCTATGTTCTTTCCTGTCTGGTGACGCTTTGGAGTGGTTGGCCGCCATGTGGACAGTAGGGATATTGCCATTTCATTCCTGAATTTACTGAGCTCCTTCGTTCAGTGTTTCAACATGCTGCTGACGGGAGGGATTCAGGAGAACAGCTACTTGACATCAAACAAAGTTTTGACTCTGCTGCTGCTTACTTATTGAGATTTTGGACTTTGGCTGCCCAGACCTCTTGGTCTGTCGACAATTTGAAAACCGTTTACGGCCGAGGACTTTCTAGAGAGCTCCAGCGTGAAATTGCCTGCCGTGATGAAGATTTGGACCTCGATCAGCTCATTGCCTTAACAATCCGTCTGGATAACTTGTTAAAGACACGAGGACCTAAGTGACTCTTCCCCCATGGCCCCACGCTCCAGTCAAGGTCCCGCCAGCGAAACCATGCAACTGGGAACCACTCACCTCACACCCGAAGAGCGTGAAAGATGTATGAGAGAACTTTTGTGCCTCTACTGCGGCAGCCCTGGTCATCTCAGGGCATCATGTACCGACCGTCCCACCCGGGCGATCGGGTGGGCTGGTGAGTGATTCTTTCTCTACCTTCGAGATTCCAATCACTCTGACAATCAATGATAAATGTATTAAGACCAGAGTCATGATTGATTCAAGGGCTGCTGGAAATTTCTTTGATTTATCATTTGCTCGAAATAACGCCATCCCTCTGCTTCCCTGCGAATCTCAAGTGGCAGTTTCAGCCATAGATGGACACCCCCTGGGTTGTGGGTGGATCAAGCTTCTCACACCAGACGTCCAACTCCGAGCTCAACACGCTCATCTGAAGACACATCCGGCTTTTTGCCATAGACTTGCCACGTTGTGACATCTTCCTGGGGATCCCATGGCTGGAGACGCATGATCCGACCATCATCTGGTCCACCAAGAAACTGTGTTTCACCTCACCCAACTGCCTCTAGAACCATCAGCCGCAACGGGACCAGTTCAACAAAGAGGGGTCTAGATGTCAGGTTGCTGCCACTGAATTAACTCTGCACACCCAGACGGGACTCTCTGAACTGCTCCCTTCCCAATATGAGGACCTTCATGAGGCGTTCAATAAACAGTACGCCACGTTCTGGTACAAACGAGAAGTGAACAGTTACCCAAAGTACATGTTGAAACGTTACTCATCAACAAAAGAAAATGCTCCAGAGTTCAAGAAAGACAGATTCGATGCTGAACTCAAAGTTAAATCAGTTCCTCTGAAGATCCATAATCTTCATGTGTCAGACTCTGCTGTGTACTACTGTGCTTTGCAGCCCACAGTGACAGGAAACAGCAAAACTCTGTACAAAAACCTGTAGACAATTTAATATACTTAACAACCACTAGAGGGTGCTATAGTTCAATAAGAAACTACATACACACAATCAGGAGTAATGCACCTTTCCAAAATTATGCAGATGACACTGAGATTTACATTTCAGTTTTAGCAGGTGAATAAGGAGCAGTGGACTGAGTCTGTTTCCGTCTTCAACAGATCAGTGAGTGAAAGCAGAAGAACTTTCTTCAGATAAACACAGACAGACTGAGATAATCATCTTTGGTCGAGAGAATCAGTCAATTTTCTCTAAAACCTGCGAGTAAACTTAGAAATCTTTCCTTTATCATATGCTCAGACTATAAGTCATATTAAATCTATAACATCAGCTCCATTTTACCATCTTTAAAACATAATCAGAATCAAAGGTTTACTGTCTAAAAGAGGGGAGTTTAAAGAAAAAGGAAGATGGTAACAGAGGGAAGTAACATAATAAATCAACCATGTCTAAATAGAAAAAAAATGACAGAAGCATTGTAGTTGATTAAGTTAGGCGGAGTGGCTTTTTTGGTCTGCTAATGTCCCGAGTTTAGTGAACATAATATGCACAGATTCTCGTCTGCGCTTTGATCTTTCAGTCAGCCAACTCAGAGGTTTTGGGCAAATAAAGGGAGGAAGGCTGATGCATGAGACGGATTGAAGGTGCTTGAGGGGTGTAGACCCACTAATAAAATAAGAGAATATACCGCACAGCAGGGCTTCAATTTGCCTCAGAATGCATCTGGACCATTGAATGACATTGGAGTTGGCCGCTTCTGCCGCGCGAATCCCGTTTGGTGTGAATGCACCAGCTGAAGCAAGTGCCATCGTGAAATGTATACTAATAGTAAAATGTGTCATGTAATCTGTGCTAAAAATTTAATTTATATCCACAATTTCAATAGTTTTGAGCATTTTTATCCTCAAAATCTCTGTATTTTGTGTATTTCATGTTCAATTATAATGAAGGCCATACCTAGATCTACATCTTGCAGTCTTGTGTAAACTGTGTTAAACAACAGCATTTAGCTCACTTAGGATATGCTAGTAATATAATACTTTAATTATACATATCAGACATTTGTATCTCATGTTCTCAATTCATTGTGTGTGTAATGATTTTCAACAGGGGTTAAAGTGTTTTTTCTCTCATGCTGGCACTATGACAAATTCTATCTAAAAAAATATTTTTTTATAGCAGTGAAAGGAAATATATGCAGTTGATGTTCAAATTTGAATATTAATGATTAGATAGATAAGGCGTTTGGTGAAAATATGTTTTTATTGAACAGTGTGCATTACTGAACATTGTGAACATCTGAATTGATCTGAACTTGATCAATGCTTAATTAGCTGAACTAATTCCTAATTCTCCCATAGATAACGAAAATGTTGTACAAATATATTTTTTCTTTTTTTTCTTTGAAATGATTTGCTGCTTTATTTCAAAATGTCACCATTTCCATCTTGAACAAAATTTAAATTGTATTTAAACTAACCAGTCACAATAACGATGAGAAGTTTATGAATCATTTATTGTTTTATTTGTTTGTTTGTTTGTTTTTTTTCCTGTTGCATGTACATTTGCTGGTGGGTCCACTGTCTCCTGGATCACTGATTACCTGACAGACAGGCCTCAGTTTGTCCGGCTGGGCAGTGTCCTGTCTGATGTGGTGATGAGTGGTGTGGGAGCCCCACAGGGCACTGTGCTCTCTCCTTTCCTGTTCACCTTGTACACCGCTGATTTTCAGTACAACTCAGAATCATGCCACTTACAGAAGTTTTCTGATGACTCTGCTGTTGTTGGGTGTATAAGCGGTGGACGGGAGGAGGAGGAGTACAGGGGGCTGGTGGACAGATTTGTGGATTGGTCCGGAGAAAATCAGCTGCTGCTGAATGTTGATAAAACCAGAGAGATGGTCATCGACTTCAGAAAGAAGAGCACAGCACCGCAGCCCCTTAGCATCCTGGGTAAGGATGTTAAGGGGGGGGGGGCAGCATCACTGCAGGGGACACCAACAGGCTGAACAAACTAATAAGGAAGGCTGGCTCCATCATCGGCTGCAAGCAGGACACTTTTGAAGCAGTGGTGGAGTGGAGGACCCTCAACAGGCTGCTATCCATCATGGATAACCCAGACCACCCTCTCCACCCAGTTCTGGACAAACAACGGAGCGCCTTCTCCAAAAAGCTCAGACAACTCCGCTGTTCCAGGGACCGCTAAGAAATCATTTCTTCCACACGCAATAAGACTGTATAACTCCTCATCCCTCTGTAACAGATAACTCACCAACTGACTTTTTAAATGACCGATGTCCATTACTGTCTCAATTTGCACACTCCCTATTATTATATTCTGCACATTACAATTTGCACAATTTCCCAGCCTGGGATGAATAAAGTACTGCTATTCTATTCTATTCTATTCTATTCTATTCTATTCTATTCTATTCTATTCTATTCTATTCTATTCTATTTGTAGCTTACACGATAATGCTCAAGTGACTGAGAACTAATTGAATATCTGTGAACCCATGCCTCATCTTCTGTTTTTATGTCAAATTCCAACACTAAATAAACAAAGGACAAATATGAAATATACTACCATTTGAGTGGAAAATGTCAACAATACATAAAATATGTTTAGTAAAGCTAACTAAGCAAAAGGGATTCAAACAACCTTAATAACAGGATTTTACAACATGAGGCAGAGTTTAGAGAAGCTTCAACTCAAAGTCGATGCTGTTATTAAACAATAAAGCAGTTCTCAGAAAAAAAGATTGAAACTTTTAATTCACATAAATGGTATTCACAGCATAGATCAGTGGACAATTATTTTATCATTAGTACATCTTGATGACAAGTAACACATCAACTTAACTGAGTGTCCAAGAGTTTGAAAAAATCTTGACCTGGTTCTCTGCAAACTGAAGAACT
Source organism: Oryzias melastigma (assembly GCF_002922805.2). NCBI lineage: Eukaryota > Metazoa > Chordata > Actinopteri > Beloniformes > Adrianichthyidae > Oryzias > Oryzias melastigma. The sequence goes on along the minus strand of NW_023416898.1, from coordinate 303,200 downwards.
CAGAGAAACTTTTCTTTCTGGCTTTGCTCCACAGAAACAAACCGCAGCAGGAGGAGGAGCTTCACAGCAGAACATGAAGCTTCATGTTGGAGCTGAAGAGCTGCTGTGTTCTCTCTGTTCTTCATTCAGTACCAGAGAAATAATGTTGCTGCTTCTCATCTGGATGATGATGGTCTCCTTTCAAACTGGTAAGTCATCAAAAGATGCAGATGGAAAAGAAGATGATGGACAGGAGAAACATCTGGAGATGTTTGAACTGATTTACTTTGAGATGATCAAAGTCAGATTCAAGATTAGAATCCAAATGATGAAATCTATCTTCGTTGTTTCCAGGATCCTCCGAGGATTTACTGAAACCATTGAAAGATGAAGTGATGGATTTGGAAGGAGAAACTGTCACTCTGTCCTGCAAATATTCTGGTTCAATCCAGACTTTTTACTGGTACCAGCAGAAGTCCAGTTCATCTCCACAGTTTCTGATTAAAGAATATGTAGATGAAACAGAGAAGTTCTCAGTGGAACACAACAAACCGAAAAAGGAGTTTCATCTACAGATCTCCTCTGCTGCAGTGACAGACTCTGCTGTGTACTACTGTGCTGTGGAGCCCACAGTGACAGGAAACAACAAAACTCTGTACAAAATCCTGCAGAGAAAACACAATAATCCACAACTTCCACTAGAGGGAGTCATGTAGTGATTGTATATTCAATGGATTGATGACATAGAAACAAAGCAGTAAAGATCAGAGACAGAGCAGCTGTAGAAGCACTGAACTCTTTGATTGCTTGAGTTGAACTTTAAAGAAGCTCAATGGCCCCGCCCACTGAACTTTTCCTCATTGTGCTGCAGTGGAAGAACAGAGTTCATCTGCTGTCTGTGTGTCTTCAAGAACTCCAAAGACATGTTGCTTTACCTCTTTTTGCTTCTATCTCACATTCTAGGTGAGTTTAAGAACAGAGATTCAAGTTTGCTTGAAGCTGCTGCATGAACTCATCATCTCATTCATCTAATGGCTTCATTTTCTCCACTTTTTCCAGGACTCACAGCTGGAGACACAATCTCTCCTGATCAGGATCAACTTACAGGAACTGAAGGAAAATCTGTTACAATGAAATGTAACTATCAGACAAGTGACAGCACTCCTTGGCTTTACTGGTACAAACATGATTCTGATCTTCAGGCTCCTCAGTTTATTCTCTGGAAAGGAGCAAAAGATTCCATAAGAGAACATATTCCAGATAAACGATATGAATCCAGAACAACAGACACATCAACTGAACTGATCATCACAAAGTTAACTCTGGCAGACACAGCTCTCTACTACTGTGCTGTAGACACACAGTGATCCAAAGTCTAGAAGAGGCTGTACAAAAACCTGAAGACAGATATGGACTACTCTTCAAAGAGGAGGGAAGTGGTTTTCAAAGCACAGCTTCATATCAGATGGATTCTGTTCATTCCTGTTTGATCAGAGTCTCTGTGGTTACAGCTGCTAATGAAACACTGAGGGAGGATTCACATCAACACATGATCCACAACGACCAATAAACATCTACATCGAGGTTCAAACAGTTACAGTTTATCATTACAGACATGTTATTCACCGACTGTTCTGATAAAGAAGACAGCAGGTGAGACTTGTAATGACTTTAATGTGTTAAACTTCATTTGTGTTTATCACAGAAACAAATATAAAACACAAATTTATTAACCCAAACATGAAAACAAGCTGAAAAAATTGAGACGTCTAAATCTTATTCTAAATTTGTGACTGAATAAATCCATCATTAATGATTTTCTGACACATTTGTTAAATCACAAAACTAAGATATACTAAAAAATACTTTGTTGATCCCAACCTGGGAAATTAGACCATTGCAGTATCTGTGTTCAAGTTTTCGTTGTTAAGCAAGTATTGAAAATAAAAGAAAAATAAAATTATAGCAGTAGTTTAGTTTATCTCTTACGCAAAAAGTATGTGTTATGTAGTCTTATGGCCTATGGCCGACAGTTCAGGATTCCCTCCACAAGCTGCTTTTTAACTTTAGAGTTTACTGTAAGATTAGATTAGATTAGATTAGATTATGGATGGATGGATGTATTACTCTATTAATCCTGTAGGAACTTGCAAAATTCATCCATTGATCCAAACACAAACACAAACAGGTTAAAAGTAGGAAAATGTAAAAAAAAAAAAAAAAGTATATAAAAGTAATAACTGCAATAAAAGTGTGGAGTTGTTAAAAAACCATTAAAACTGTTGAAAGTATTAATATCAACTGTCCTTAAACCAAAGTTGTATAATTCACTAAAAATATTGTAAGAATGAATAAAAATAGTTAGTCGTTCAGACTCCTCTTGGCCCCCAGCTGCATTGAAAAGTCTTATTGCGCTCGGTGCGAAGGACTTCCTGCGCCTTTCGGTCGAGCATGGCAGAGAGAAGGCACTGCTGTGGGCGGCGAAGGCTCCATGTAGAGGGTGACCGGTGTCCTTTATTATGCTCTACAGCTTGGTCAGCATCGTCCGCTCTGCCATCACCTCTGCCGCCTCCATGATAGGCCCACCACACAGCCTGCCCTCTTGATAAGGTGATTTAGTTTTTTGAAGTCCTTTTGTTTGATTATTCATAAATCTTTGAGTGATCTCGTCCTGCCTTACCTTGCTGAGCTTCTCTCTCTCTACACTCCAGTCTGGTGTCTCATATCAGCTGATCAGCTTCTTCTGGAGGTACTGAGGTCTAAAAGGAAGTTTAGGTGTGGATGATCTTTTTCTACATGTACTCCAAAGCTTTGGAACACTTTGTTGTTAAATATTGGACAAGCATCTTCACTATCAATTCTTAAAACTCAATTTTTATTATGTTTATATTTAATGTAGAGCTGCTTTTTTTCAATTTTTGATTTTGTCATAGTGCTTTATGAATACAGATGATGATGAGGCATGAATGATCTCCTGTAGTAGTTGTTGTGGTAGTGAATCTGCTTTAGCCTTTAGGAAAATACTCTCTCTCCACTGTTTGTCCAGTGCAGGATGGAGAAATGATCAAGAATATCCATGATGGATGAGAGTTTGTTCAAAGCCCTCCACTTCATCAATGCTTCAACAGCCTTTCAGAGTGAACTATATCCATATTTATGATCATCTATTACCTTTGAAACACTAAAAAACAAATTATTTAAGAAATATTACTTATATTTTGTGAGTTTGTTCATACAGTAAAACAGCTCGATTCCTGGACCTCCGCCTGCTGCCGCGTGTGGCTGGAGTCCCCTCCAGGACGTCATCCCACAGTAAATCTGTGTGTCTGTATTTCTCACACGTTGTCAGAACAGACTCTTCCTGAAGGGAGTCGTTGGCATCAATCTTACATCAGCACGTTTCCACCCGCTCGTTTTCATGGGTATGGGAGGGGCTGCTGCAGACAGTCCAGGCTTTTAGAGGATTACTCTTAAATGCATGAATTAATCAAAATGCCGCTTTGGGGTTCTTTATAGTGAGGAATGAACAGTAAAATGCATTTAAAACCTCAAAAAGTAGAATTTTCATGGTAGGGCCCCTTTAAAATCTCTTTAAAAAATGTATCTTTTTAATCAGGCTTTTAACTCCGGTGAGAAGATTTAGTGGGCCAGCTTATTGTTTTTATTACTTTGTTTTTTTTATTGTTTTATTGCTTTTACTGTTTCTCTTATTTTAATGTTTATTGGTTTTAGTTCTATGTTCAGCACTTTGGCTGTGTCTGCTTTTATAAGTGCTTTACAAATAAGATTGATTGGCAACAGATGCATATCCTCCTGAGAACTAACCCATTAGTAATGTCCTCTGTAGGGGACATTTGCTTTTTAGATTAGGTCATTTGGCTCAATTAAAGTGAATCTTGGTGTGTTTAATAAACTTTTTTTTAAAAAAGCTAAGGACTTGGAAACTCAGTCTGCCTCCAACAGATCCGTGAGTGAAAGCAGAACAACTTTCTGCAGATAAACACAGACATATATCATCATCTTTGGTCCAGAGAAACTCAGAGAACGTGTTAACAGTACTCCTCGGTGTGTTTCTCTAAAGTCCGTAACTCAGGTTAGAAATCTAGTCCGGCAAGAAATCTGGACCTTCTCATAAACTCAGACTTGAACTCTAAGTCACATTAAATCTATAACATTATCAGGATAAAACCATATTAAAAAGATCAGCAGAAGAAAAGTTGAATAAACCAAATCTAGAAAGACTTATTTAAATGTTCATCTCCAGAAGGTTAGACTGCTGGAACTGGCTGTTCTATGGACTCAGTTGTAGTTTATCTGGATCACTACAACTCAGAACTGGACTAAAACAGGGATATGCAAAATGGAGGAAAATAAATCCCCAATTTAGCTGGATCTGTAAAATCACAGTATAACACACAAATAACTTCAATTTGTTTTCCCTTATATAACCTAAAAGATAAAGCTTAAGCCTGGGGACAATTTGTTAAACATAAGCACAACCCTACTGATCATAAAAAAGCCTCAAGTTTATTAGAAAATTCCGAGAACAAAGAAGATGCAAACTACCTCAATGATTCACAGACATATATCACATCAAATCAAACTTTATTTCTATAGCACCTTTTCAAAAAAAAAATTCTCTTAAAGTGTTTCATAAAACATAATCAAATGTTAAAAACAAAGAACTTGATATTATTCTAGGACCCCCCCCCACCCCCCAGAAAAAAATATATATATATACACACCACACACAAACACTAGTCAACATATTGCCACACCATGGTTGGGTATGTTACATTATAACCACATCAGAGTGTCTAATGCAGAACTTTAGGTGGAGTTGCATGATTTATGTGACTCCAAATACCTGCCATCGTTAAGCTTTTAGCTCCAGTTCACCAAAAAATTAAAAGTATTTCCTTAAACAAACAGAACAGTGTCTTTATTTTATCTTTGACTTACTTGAAGTCTGTCACATAATGAGCTGTGCAGACATTTTCCGCACAGAGGAATGAGCTGCCCTCCATGAACTGCTTGAAAGCTTGAGGGATACCAGTTGCTATAAGCTGTCGGGGATTCTGCAGGGACGTAAACACAAAGTACATTTCTAACATGTTCTCACATGAACCTTCTGGGACTCTGAAGCTGTTTCCACTGAACGGTACAGTACAGTCCAGTCTGGTTTAGAATGGTCCAGGCTATTCACAAACTACTCTAATTTCCTGATAAGATGCTCATACGGAGTGTGCTCTGTAAATGCTAATCGCTATTTGCACATTTTACAGGGTTTGGTGTGATTAAAAGAATGAAATGTCTTTCTCAAAATTCCTTCTGTAAATGAATGAATGCATCTTTAACTCCTAAATGTGATGACCTGTTACTCAAAGCATGCCTGTAAAAAAGAAATCTGAATGAACATTTTCACTTTACAGCCTCACAGAGCGATCTACAAGTTGACCTACATGATATTTCATGTAGACCAACTGCGTGCCCCTTACAGGCTTGGTCATTTTCACATGGAGACATCCTGCATCTACCCATAGGGGGAGTTGTGACTGAAACTTAAGTCGGAGGAGGAAGAGGCTGTGGCTGCAGTGACAGACTCTGCCGTGTACTACTGTGCTGTGAGGCTCACAGTGACAGGAAACAACAAAACTCTGCACAAAAACTTGCAGAAAAAAAAACAACAAAAAACATAATACTGCACTATATCCATTAGAGGGCATCAAACACGGTGAAAACAATGATTGTTGAGTCACTAGACAGAGACAAGAGTGAAATGAAGCAGCAAAAATCAGAGGCAGAGCTGCTGTGGAAAGACTAAGCTCTTTGATTGGTTTAGTTCACGTGTCAAAGTCCAGATCCGGCCCTCCAGATCATTTTATTGTTATTAATGGCCCACTGTTATTTTTTGCTCATTTCTAAAATGTATAATTTTGAAAAAAAAACATATATTTTTATGGAGTGTAAAATATTGAAATGTATTTAAGATTCAAATTGATTTATTCTGGAATAATATTCCCGCCTTTTAAATATTCATAATTATGTTGAAGAGTTACGGTTTTAAAAATTGGTATTCTTAGATTTTTCTAGGGTATTTTCGAGTTAAACTAATATTTCATCTGCATGCTAGCTGTTTTGGTTAATTTAGGCTCGGTTTTTTAAAGTTTTTTTTGGCTGTATTGGAGTCAGGCTAATATTGACACACTAGCTGTTTTGGCTAATTTAGGCTTTTTTAAATGCTTAAGGATATTTAGAAGTTTCTTATTTTTTTCAGCTAACATTTTGGCTAACCCACGTCTTTTTTTTTTGTTTTTTAGGCTAATTTGGCATCTAGCTAATATTTTAGCTGGCTATTAGCTTCAGTGTTTTCAGCTATTAACTTCAGAGGCCAAATTCAGCTTACAGCATTCACACTAGCATTATCACAGGTAATGACAGATATCTTGTTCATAATTATGTTTCGCTTTTTAAAGTTTTGTGTGTATTGGATGTCGGCCACTTGTGCGATTGATCTTTGGCCACGCCCACTGAACAAATATTCCAGTGACATTATTTCTCCCTCATTGTGCTGCAGTGGAAGAACAGAGTTCATCTGCTGTCTGTGTGTCTTCAAGAACTCCAAAGACATGTTGCTTTACCTCTTTTTGCTTCTATCTCACATTCTAGGTGAGTTTAAGAACAGAGATTCAAGTTTGCTTGAAGCTGCTGCATGAACTCATCATCTCATTCATCTAATGGCTTCATTTTCTCCACTTTTTCCAGGACTCACAGGTGGAGACACAATCTCTCCTGATCAAAATCAACTTATAGGAACTGAAGGAAAATCTGTTACAATGAAATGTAACTATCAGACAAGTGACAGCTATATCTACCTGCACTGGTACAAACATGATTCTGACCTTCAGGCTCCTCAGTTTATTCTCTACAAAGGAGCTAAAGGTTTCACAGATGAATATATTCCAGATAATCGATATGAATCCAGAACAACAGAAACATCAACTGAACTGATCATCACAAAGTTAACTCTGTCAGACACAGCTCTCTACTACTGTGCACTACAGACTCACAGTGATCCAAAGTGTAGAAGAGGCTGTACAAAAACCTGAAGACAGATATGGACTACTCTTCAAAGAGGAGGGAAGTGGTTTTCAAAGCACAGCTTCATATCAGATGGATTCTGTTCATTCCTGTTTGATCAGAGTCTCTGTGGTTACAGCTGCTAATGAAACACTGAGGGAGGATTCACATCAACACATGATCCACATCAACCAATAAACATCTACATAAAGGTTCAAATGTCTCAGTCAGGCTTCTTTTTTTTAGACTCGATCCGAGTTTGAGTTATTTGATTTTGAGCACCTGTCAATACCAAGTCCCGATTTTTACTGGATAAAACGAGATAATAATTCGTTATAATGGCAAAAGCATTTCGTGAATTTGTGATAACAACATAATCAAAAACAAAGAATGAAGCGTCTCCCCGCTCTCTTTCCAGACTGAGACGCCAAGACTTCAGCTGTATTAAGTCTCTTTATTTTGTGGTCAACAACAGAAGCAGCAGAAGAGCATTCCACAGAAGTTGTTTTTACTCTATTTTTTTACCAGTGTGTCTATCCCCCCCCCTAAAACCCCCTCCCTTCATTTACCTCAGAACAAAACAGTTGATTGTCAGATTCAGGGCTGATGAGAATCTGAGCATGGTGCGTTCACTGAGCTCTGGACATTAGAAGACCCAAACAGCCACTCGGCCAAACTCAGTCCGCTTCAATGCTTTTGTCATTTTTATACAATCCACAGCAAAACAACGCAGTTTTTCATAAAAAAATGTCGATGCTATTAAATCAGTAAATTATATATGGATCAAGTCTGGTGGTTAACACTTTCTTTGAAAAACTACTTTGCTTTGCTGCGGATTTCCTGAGCTTAATAAACGCACCATGCAGAAACACTCCGCAACCCTGGATTCTGTCAATCAACCTGTTTGTTCAGGGGTTTGGGGAAATATATGGAGGGAGCTGGGGCATGAGTCCAGAATTACACGTCTAAGGAGCGTAGATCCACTACTAAATTAAAAAAAATAGACTAAAAGGCAACTTGTGGGGACTGTTTTCTTCTATTGTTTTTGCTGTTAGTCACAAAATAAAGAGTCTTAAATCAGGTAAAGTCTTGGTGTCTCTGTGCAGGAAGGAGAGAAAGGTTCTTGATTATCTTGTTATTATGAGGAAATAAACCTTGTTTTCTCGTTATAACCAGATAGTGGATCTCGTTATGATGACAAAACAAAAAAAGTAGGGCTGGCCGTTTTCAGCCTCCGTAAATATCTTTAGAACTCTTGAACATCTTTTGACCAGATGATACATATTTATTACTAGCTGGTATCATTAGAAACATTTATTGTTATTATTTTTTTAAATTACGGGATTCTTTTTTAACCTCTTAATACATCATTTTTTATGATCTAGTTCCGCAGTTGTAAATTTTCTTAACTGAGGCACATGTCAGATTAATAAAAAATATAAAGAAGAGCTCGGGTCATAAAGTGTTAGTAATGGCCTGGGACAAAGCTAAAATAAGTATCCAGATATATTCCATATGTTCTAATGTATCAAAAATAACAAATAATTACCGTTGACAAACGCAGGTTTTTGTAAAATTTAACAAATTAAACGACAAATCACACTCGCATTTCGCCCTGCTTCAGAAACGGCTCGATTTGGGTCACGTGACGCGTTGACGTCATGTGAGTGAGACAGCGCCAGCAGCAGAATGCAGGCGGACCCAGGTTGTCAACAGATACATGTATGTGTGTGCGCTGCGGCAAAGTTGAATTCTATAAACATCGTTGTTATGGTCCGACGGAGTATTAGGGCCACCAAAAAAAAAAAATAATAATAAAATTATGATTTTTAAAGTCGTAAATTTACGAGATTTACAATCGAAATGAGCCTGTTGCGAATGAACTCTGTGAGCAGAACCAGACCGACTAAACTGTGAAAAGCTTCGGATTTCAACAGGTAAACTGAATGCTTAAAACATTGCACATGTTTGGAAGTTTCTTTGTTTGATTTGCAGTTTATTAATCATTGGTGGTGGCTTGCAGGATCTCTGCAGATCCGTTGATAAAACCATCGACAGTCGCAGCTGTCCACCAGTCATTTCTTCCTCCGTGAAAGATCAGATCTCATTCATTTCTGTGTGATGCTTTCATCTGAAGAGGAATTGTTTTCGGAATTTTCAGTGTACTTAGCTAACGTGACAGACTGTTGTCACCCCATGTTGTTGTTGTGTGTTGAAACGGGACGATTCATGTGGAGAACGGGGCGTACGTACTGTTTACATTCTCATTTTTTTCTGCGCATATCAGAGACATGCAGTAAGGTGGTGAAAGCGCTTCCGGGTATGCAAATAAAGTGATTAAATAAGTGAATAAATAAATAATAATAAAGTGGCGGACGGTCCTGCAAACATGTCTCTAAGCTCTTTATTTTGCATATGAAACTCTGCATTACTGACCCGGATAGTCAGCGTCATTAATGATTTGATTTAGAGTCGCCAAAAGGTTCCGATCTGTAAATAAAGCTTCACGAGATGCTCCACGTCTTCCAGCTTCGAGCATGGCTCTGATAAACTGGTCACCAACTCTGCAGACTCGCTCATCACATATTGACTAAGCCTCTTCTGCTGGTGTCAGTCACTGATGCATAGCACACCGAGCGCATCCTGCTAGCAAAACTCAGAAATGATTAAAAACTCCTTTGCAGCACATAAACTATGGCAGTTTAGATCGACATAACAGTAATTTTACACAGTACAGCACAAAATGTAATGGAGAACTACTATTTTAGATGCATGTTTCAATTACACAGTGTCACATTTGCTGCGTCATGAAGTGAAAAAAAGAAAAAAAAAAAAATTGATGCCAACCTCAGAAATTGAACCAATGAAACAACTTTATAAAGACTTTAGTTTATACCAAGAACATAGTGGAATAAAAAAAAGATACAAGATAATGAGTTGGGCAGTCTTATGGCGTGAGACTCCTGCAGTTGTCATTGTGGTAACAAAGCCCCCCCATCACCACCACCTGCAGCAAATCGGAACCTTAGTTTTTCTGCATCCAAACATCCATCATCAAGTGTTGCAAAGGTTGAATGTAGTGATGTAAAGAACACTTCACATTCTTATTTCAGACTAGCAGTAAAGTATTTCATTTCCTCCCTTCTGTACAACCACCTGACTTTAGTTTGCTGAAGGAGCCGTAACTGAGGGACGAAAGAGCCACAGGAGAACAATTCATTCTGGAATTTTACCCACCACTAAATTCAGCTTCTATCTTCCACCAGAGGGCGACATAGTGAAGTGGGCGGGGCTCTCCTCCTGCTCTGTGTTCAACATTCAGTCAATAAGAAGTGGTGCTGTGAAGAGAACAATTGTCAGAGTGAATGTTGAACATCAGCTAGTTTCTCCTGTTGATTGAAACCTTGTTGTACAGATGGAACATTGGCTGTGGATTCTTCTTGCTGCTCTTTTCTTTGGTAAGACACAAAGATCAACATGTTTCCTCTTCAAACACTTCAACACATTACTGAGCTGTACATGAAGAGCTGTTCAAGCTGCTGATTGTTGTCCTTCAATCAATCATCTTTATTGATTCATCTCTTCCTCTGCATGTTCTGTTCTTCCTCAGAGTGTAAAGGAGAAGACAAAGTGATCCAACCAGGAGGAGAAGTCATTGCTGCTGAAGGAGACTCTGTCACACTCAACTGCACCTTTCAGACCAGTTCTTCAAACCCATATTTGTTCTGGTACAAACAAGAAGTGAACAGTTACCCAAAGTACATGTTAAGACGTGATACCTATGGAACAAAAGACAATGCTCCAGAGTTCCACGAAGACAGATTTGTTGCTGAAGTCAAAGACAAATCAGTTCCTCTGAAGATCCAGAATCTTCATGTGTCAGACTCTGCTGTGTACTACTGTGCTCTGCGGCCCACAGTGACAGGAAGCAACAAAACTCTGCACAAAAACCTGCAGAGCTCAACAACACATTTCTCCATAATCTCCACTAGAGGGCACCACACGCACAGAAAGTAAAATTTTATCTAACACTCCACTTCCAGATTCTGGAGAAATTCAGTTTTATCTTTTTTCTACTTTTTAAATCTTTGGTTTGGAATCTTTGGGGTGGGGGGGGGGGTACTATTCCTGTTATGAAACTTGTATTTATTTATTATTTTTGTTTTAATACTGAATAAAGGAGCTTTTTACTAATTCAATCCATCATTTTTGATTTTATCAGTTTTTTCTGTAGATATTTTATATACTTTTTACAGCAATGAGTGCTATTTTTAAATTTTGTATAGGAATTTAGGTTTATGGACATTTTTTGTGTGATTTACTTATTTGAAAAAAAAAAACTTAGATTGGATTCGAATTTTTTCTCTTCTCCATGACTTTTGTGTTCAGTACAGGGATTAAACCCGAAGCTCTTTATTTAATTTGTTGGTCTATATCTTTAAGACAATCTTGCTTTATTGAATCTACCTGGATTGAACTGGAATACAGAAATAATTAAAACTCTGGTTTGGTTTCGGATTTTTTGTTTTTGTGTGGAACATAAAGAAAAACCTCAGTTTGAACTTTATAAAAATGTTTAAGCTTTATTAATAAACCGAATTGAAATAAATGTCACATAATGTAGTTAAGGGTCACAAGTGAATTTAAGATAAGTGGTGAATTATAATACATGTGACATTCAATTAGCTAAATTTAAAGTCAATGTTAATCTTCACTTCGATGATAAAAGTAAGCTAAATATGCTAATTGTGATTTTATATTTTTCTGGGTTTGTGCCAAATCAGAGTATAAACATTATAGAGGTCTGTTCAATCTACAAACTTTATCAAGTTCAAGTTTAGAGGATCTATGAACAGAAACAAAGGAGCACAGTTAAAAGTTCCTCTGCTTCAGTATAGAATTCTTTGAACAGAACAGACATGAGAACATCTGAAGTCTTTGAGTATTCATCAATAAAGAACATCAGACCTGTAAGCAGACTGTTAACCAGGAGGAAGAGGAGCTGAGAGAAGAGGAAGAACAGATGAAAGAACTGACAGAGAGATTGAGGGAGGAGCTGAGCTGTTAGTGAACTATAGAAGAGACACAAACTTCCACTTTAACACAGTTCAACACACAAAAGCCAAACATCATCTTTCTCCAACATGCTGTCTGTGCAGACATCTGTGTTCACTCTGCTGCTTCTAGTCATTGGAACAGGTTGATGGATTCTTTCAAAGATACATTTCAGCATTTGATGTTTGTCCATCACTGATCTGACTTCTCTCTTCCTTTAGATGTCAGCTGTGAAGAACTCACTGCAGTCAAGAAGGAAGAGTCCACTTTGGAAGGAGCTTCTGTCACTCTGTCCTACAGATATCCCAAATTTTTAAGAAGTGATTCTTACTTTTGGTATCGACAATTTCCAGGAAAACCTCCAGAGTTCTTCTTCTCTCACTTCGGATCAGAAGAAAAAATACAAAGTTTTGATCCTAGATGTTCTCATAAAGTGAAAGCTGCTGATAAACTGATAAATCTACAGATCTCCTCTGCTGCAGTGACAGACTCTGCTGTGTACTACTGTGCTGTGAGGCCCACAGTGACAGGAAACAACAAAACTCTGTACAAAAACCTGCAGACAACACAATACTGCATAATATCCACTAGATGGTGCTTTAAAGCATAAATAGATCAATGTGAAGAAGCAATTTTGATGTATCCTTCAGTAATAAAAAGATCGAAATTTCAATTTTAAGAAGTGTGTTACGTCCTTCATTAGAAAAGAGGAAAAAAGTGTGAAACATAAAAAAATAAATAAATAACTGGGCAGGCTTAAGATTTCAACACAGTTGTTTATTAGGGTGACATGTGGCAGGTGTCAACATAAGACAAAAACAAAGGAAACTAACAAATCACCAAAAGGCTCAATGGTTGAAACTCTAACGGGTAACTTAAATTCTCAGGTTTTATAGCAGTCAGATAAGTAACAAAACAGAACAAACACGACTACTACTCAAAATACAAAAAGAAACCACCTGGTTAAAAAAAAGAAAAATAAAAGAAACCACCTGAGTAAACTTAACAAAATGCAAAAGCAAGAATAAACTAAAGAGGGGGAAACCAGAGGCTTTAAACAATCTTGGCCAGCCAGACAGCAGGGTCAGGCTTAAAATGTAATTCCCACTCTGGAATTTAGTTGCCACTGGAGCAGAGCTTCATGGCTGCTTTTCAGCCTCCCTCCCAGCTTGGTGATCGGTGGAGAAGGAAAAATAATACTAAACATCCACTAGACAGCGAAAGACAACTTGAATACTCTGATTGTTGAGTTATTAAACTGAAGGAAATAGAAAACAAAGCAGAAAAGATCAGACACAGAGCTGCTGTAGAAGCACTAAACTTTTTTGATTGGCTGAGTTGATCTCATTGACTCCGCCCACTGAACTTCAGATCATCCAGTGACATTATTTCTTCCTCATTGTGCTGCAGTGGAAGAACAGAGTTCATCTGCTGTCTGTGTGGCTTCAAGAACTCCAAAGACATGTTGCTTTACCTCTTTTTGCTTCTATCTCACATTCTAGGTGAGTTTAAGAACAGAGATTCAAGTTTGCTTGAACTCATCATCTCATTCATCTAATGGCTTCATTTTCTCCACTTTTTCCAGGACTCACAGCTGGAGACACAATCTCTCCTGATCAGGATCGACTTCCAAGAACTGAAGGAAAATTTGTTACACTAAAATGTAACTATCAGACATATTACAGCCATCCTCAACTTCACTGGTACAAACATGATTCTGACCTTCAGGCTCCTCAGTTTATTCTGTGGAAAGGAGGAAAACGTAACACAGTTGAACATATTCCAGATAATCGATATGAATCCAGAACAACAGACACATCAACTGAACTGATCATCACAAAGTTAACTCTGGCAGACACAGCTCTCTACTACTGTGCTGTAGACACACCACAGTGATCCAAAGTGTAGAAGAGGCTGTACAAAAACCTGAAGACAGATATGGACTACTCTTCAAAGAGGAGGGAAGTGGTTTTCAAAGCACAGCTTCATATCAGATGGATTCTGTTCATTCCTGTTTGATCAGAGTCTCTGTGGTTACAGCTGCTAATGAAACACTGAGGGAGGATTCACATCAACACATGATCCACATCAACCAATAAACAAATACATGAAAACTAAAAATTACGAAAGGAAAAAATAAAACTAATGGAACTTGTTGTAAAAACATATAAGGATTAGGTTAATTTTTCTCCTTTTTTATTTCTGGATCACATTAATATTACTATCTTGTGACCCTTAACTAAAATTACACAAGAAACCACATCAAGGTTGTTATATTTTTTAAATCTCTTTATTAATAAAGCTTTATAATAATATGTCAGTAGATTGTTGCTGGTTCTAATTTTCGAATTAAAGAGTGTTTCCTCGATAAATGTAATGAAATGTATGATAAAAACCTAGTGGTAATTCATCAGAAGATGTAACTTCTCCTGTATATTCATTGGATAAATAGTGTTTTCAACAACTTTCTGTGACAAATTGTAACAACTGATTAACTTTACAACTAACAAATGTGTACATGAAGCCACCCATGTATATAACAAGGAACAGAATAATAAAGATCTTTATTAAAAAACTGCCTCTTGGTTTAAAGTTTTCAAGGGTTTTGTTTCTGTGAGTAAGTTTCACACTCATGGTTTCATTAAATATTTTTGAAGTATTCTGGCTATTTTCATCAAGTCCTTCCTGTTCCTGGGTTTTCCTCCACCAACCATCCATCAACCCCATCATTCATTGTGTAACTTTTTTTTTTTTTAACCAGGATAGCAGCTCCTTGAGTTTTAAGGTGGTGCAGCAGCTTTGGTTCAAACAAAACGATGTAGAATAGTCTCATAATTCATGTCAGAGTCAAACATTAATGAACAAAGAACCCAAGATCAGAATGACAACCCTATAAACACCATGAATCTGTTTCTCTTTTCTTTTGTGAGGATATAACAGGCACCTTTTGTGTTGTTTGATTTGCTTGTGTAGAAATGTTTGCATATATCCGTTTCATTGTTAGTTACGTGCGACAGTGGCTCAGGCGGTAGAGCGGGTCGGCCAATGATCGAAGGATAGGCGGTTCAATTCCGGCTCCCGCCAGCCAAGTGTCGTTGTGTCCTTGGGCAAGACACTTAACCCTACTTGCCTCCAGTATGGCTCCACTGGTGTGTGAATGCGTATGAATGTTCCGGTGATGGTCAGAGGGGCCGTAGGCGCGCCTCTGTCAGCCTGCCCCAGGGCAGCTGTGGCTACAGTAGTAGCTTACCGTCACCAAGTATGAATGAGGTGTGAATGAATAATGGATATACAATGTAAGCGCTTTGAGTGTCCTGAAAAGCGCTGATAAATCTAATCCATTATTATTATTACGTTTGGGATAGTGCCCGACTTGGAAGAAACCATCCTCCGCTTCACATCAAACGTTCAGGTTGTCTATAAATTACCAATAAAATTAACCTTGAAGGTCATTGTCCTGCTTATACCATGGTCATCAACAAAGCAAATAAAGATTTTAAATGCGCCTCTGACATCTTGTCTTTGATCAGATGCAGCAAAACTTTGTTTCAAAGAAAAAAAGTCTAAATGGGTGTCAAACTCATTATGGTTTGGGGGCCTCATTCAACCCGTCTGATCTCAAGTGGGCCGGACCGGTAACAAAACAGCAAAATAACCTTTGTTCAACTTGTTATCTGCAGATTTGTTTTTGGTCCGTTTTTTTCTTAGTTGGAAAAAAGGCTTCAAACAACCTAGTAGTCTAATCACTTATTATTACACTTTCATTAACAGAGTCCAATGCATTAAAAAAATGCATTTTACAAAAAAAAAAAAGAAAAAAAAGAAAAGAGACGAAGATTTTTTCAAATTTATACAGACTGAATGTTTTACATCTGACATTACAGCAATCTCAATCGTAAACTCAAAAACAAAGAGAAAAAGCACAGAGTAAACAGACACGCCCCCACCTGAGAGCAGATTCCAGCTGGATCAAACTTCTCCCTAGAACCTTTTTTATTATTTCTCACAAACTCAACAAAGAAAGTTTGAGGGGAAAAAAAAGTAAAAGAAAAGAGAAAAAATAGAATTCCAGGAAAAATGCCAAATGGACAGCAGTGCGTTTAGGAGAGAAATTTTTATTTTTTAAGGCTGTCTGGAAGCTAAAGCCACACAGACAGACTGGAGTACTATTACTGTCTGTATGAGAACATATGAAAGGTCACATCATGGAGCGGTGAGATCTGTGATGTTCCTCTACCAACAGAAACTGTTCAAATATGTGGCCAAAATAAGGAATCTGAATTTCACCTGGAATTTTTTTTTCTTTGTATTTTCACTAAAAAAAGGTGGTTTAGATTGTTGACTAAATTTATTGTAGTTTAATTAATAAATTGTTTACTTGTAGCTTTTAAGAAATTACACCTAAAACTTTCATTTTATGTTGTAAAAACAGTTTGTTAAACATTTTTGGGGTTCCACAGCAAAATGAATCCAATTTTTCCAGATTGAATTTTCTGTATTTTCATGATTTTATGTCTGATGTGTGAATAGAACATGGAAACGTGACTAAATAAAGGCAGTGTCACATAGGAGAGGTTATGCTGATTAAAATTAAATCAAGTAAGCATGTTAAATTAAAAATACAGAAGTAAATTCAAAAGTAAACAAAAACAGAGTTTTAGGCCCTAGGTTCCAGAAGGTTAAACTTACAAACATGTAAATGCTGCTTTCGCTGTTTGTAGCTTAGCTCATGTCTGCAGTGAAGCCCCATAAATTCTCGGCTGTCTTGTGTCTTGTCATGTCTGGCTGTTTTATGAGTCTGAACAGCTGGAATATTTCTGTAAAAAGAAAATGATCTCCATGCAGTCAGACACTGTTTTATGTGTTGTTTTGTACTATTTTGATCATTCAAACAGATCCGAAGCTCTTTGTTAAATAAAAAATGATTCAAATTTAGCTCTATAACACTTTAATTTGTGAAAAAGATGAAGATCTCTATTGTTCTCCTAAAAGCTGATCTAAATACATTAGTGGTTAAACTCCACATTGACTTCATTGCACTTACAGAACAAAAATTATCTTTTCGTCTGACAAAAAATTAGATCAGTGCATTTTTGATGCTGACTTTTTAAAATACCATTTAAAAAATGATATGAGCTGCAGTGGTGCAGTAGTTAGCACTCTTGTTTCCCAGTAAAAAGGCCCCTGGTTCGAGTTCCATCTGGGGCACCTTCTGTGAAGTTTGCATGTTCTATCACGGTCATGCATGAGTTTTCTGGGACTCTGGCTTCCTCCCACCATCCAGAAACATCTTTAATAGGTTAAACAGTTGCTCTAAATCAGGGGTCTCAAGCTCAAATCAGCCGGGGGCCGCTGGAGACAGAATCTAGGTGAGGGTGGGCCGCATCAGGATTTTCAC
>NW_023416898.1:281506-284601 GCF_002922805.2 Oryzias melastigma | reverse complement strand
TGGGGACCTGTCCAGAGTGAACCCTGCCTTCACCCATGAGTGGCGGAGTTAGACTCCGGCACCCTGTGACCTTGAAAGGGGAAAAACAGCCTAAAATTCGATTTGTTTAATTTAAACAAAAATCTTTTTTATTGAACAGCTTTCTTCATATGAAAAATATAAAATGAGTGTTAAAGACTTTTCTCCAGTTGTAAATATAACTTTTTCCCTCCACCAGAGGGCGACATAGTGAAGTGGGCGGGGCTCTCCTCCTGCTCTGTGTTCAACATTCAGTCAATAAGAAGTGGTGCTGTGAAGAGAACAATTGTCAGAGTGAATGTTGAACATCAGCTAGTTTCTCCTGTTGATTGAAACCTTGTTGTACAGATGGAACATTGGCTGTGGATTCTTCTTGCTGCTCTTTTCTTTGGTAAGACCCACGAGATCAAACTTGGTCGATGGTTATTTCTTTCACTAAGAGTGCTCGGGAAAGACAGAAAATGACCTTCTTACAGTCCAGGGGTAAAGTTCTCTGAGAAGGAAGTGGTAACTAATACACTGTACGTCACTCTGCAGTTTTAGGCAGCACTTTGACATAAATGTTGTTGGACAGGTGAAGCATAGACATAGTGACTTTGGCTCAAGAGAGATGGGAAAACAGCAAATTATAAAATTAATATATTATTAATTAAATAAGAATTATATTAATTGATTATTGAAAATATGATATTATATGTTGCTCTGTGTTTGACAGAATGCAGAGCACAGACAGACAGCGTGCAGCAACCAGGAGGAGATGTGACTGCAGCTGAAGGAGACTCAGTCACTCTGGGATGTCACTTTAACAGCAGTACACCCAACTATTACCTGTTCTGGTACAAGCAGGAAGGAAACAACAGACCAATGTTCATCCTGAATATCTTGAAGACTGGAACAGGAACCACAGCAGAAGAGTTCAAGGAGAGATTTTCATCCAGTCTGGATTCAATCTCCAGATCAGTTCCTCTGACGATCCATAATCTTCATGTGTCAGACTCTGCTGTGTACTACTGTGCTCTGCAGCCCACAGTGACAGGAAACAACAAAACTCTGTACAAAAACCTGCAGAGCAGAGACAAGAAAACACTCTAGAACAACCACTAGAGGGTGCACTACAGCTGATTATCATCACCATAAGTGATGTCTTCATGATGTGACGCCTAAAGGTTTCATATCTTCAAACAGAAGAACCAATCCAACAATAAAACCCTAAGGAACCCCATCAGAATATTTAGTTTGTTTGAAATCAGTGATGTGAACAAGCTATGTATTCACACACATGTAGAGTGCATAGACTTACAAGTCCAACCTAAAAACACAAAGAAAAATCCAATCAGCAGACAGTTCTGTAAATGAAGTTTTACAGTAAACTTCACTGGTCAGAGTCAATGTCCTCTCTCTCATGGCAATCATCTTCATGCTCCTGACCATCTAGTTGACCAGTCCTGACCAACTAGTTAAGAACGTTGGGACATACCGCTTCACACAGTGGTCTAGTGGGGTAGTCAAGGCTCGTCAAGAACCCCTTTTGTTTTCCAGGAACAGATATAAAGACGGTCGGACGGTCTTAGAAAATGAGAAGCTTTTGTGTGTTGTATGAGCCCATACTGGCTACTTGTGAGACCTCACCATTTTCATCTCACCTGAGTGTCAACAATTTTCTTGAATTTAACAATTGTTTCCACAATTACATGTATGTTGTTCACAGTATTTTCTTGACTAATTTTGAAAGGTGAACAAATGCTCATATGACGGTTACCTTCACACTCTGTTGTGAACAAGTACAAGTTAGTTTGAAGACTTGTCCATGTGGCTTTCAGAATGTCATTTCAGTTTCAAGAAATGAGCCCAACTAATTAAAAAAAAAAAACAAACTGTAATACAGTGAAGCCAGCTGGTCTTCATCACTCAGGACATCATCATCATTCTGGGAGATTAAAACAGATCTTTGAACTATGTCTATGTGTTCTAGTGTTTATTTGTTCTGTGTTTTGGAACAGTTTGATGATCTCATCTTTGTTCTCATCTGCATGATGTGTCTGAACATATTTGTGAATCTTTCCATGTTCAAACTGAGTAACTCTGTTTGTTGAATCACCAATGATCCCTGTCAAACCATTGGAATCTTTTTCACTTGTACAAATAGGGATGACTTAATCTTGCTTTGATCATGCAGATCCTGCTGTAGAGTCAGAGGATGATAGTGGTGTGGTCATAGGTGTGGACAGATCCCCAAAATATTCCCCCCACTTCAATATCATGCCAGATTTCTACTTTGAATCTTATTTAAAAATCATTGTATGCTTTATCATAGTGCTGCTATGCCAGCAATTGTTTTGTGTGTGATTAAATCATGACTTGCAATTAATTAATATAATTAATCTATTTGTATTCTAACCTAATCATTTATGTTGAAGCCTCATTTCAAGGTATATTTATTGAAATATCTAACATGTTGATGGGGTAAAAGATCAAAACACAAAAACAAAAAATTGTGGCTTTCTAAGGTTTTCATATCGTAACAAACTTTCAAACTCTACCTTTTTACCACCAATGGGGAATTGTTTTCAATCTGAACAAAACATCAAGTCCAGAATGATCTAATTTAGAGCAAAAAAATTAGGAACACTTCTAAGAAATCCAACAAAACATTGACCACAGTGAAGTCCAATCTTGTCATTGAACTGATGACAATCAGATAAATAAATCTGTAATGTTAAGAGTTAAAGGTGTCGTGGAAACACTAAGCTCTTTGATTGGTTCAGATGGTCTTAAAAAAAGTTCATTGGCCCCGCCCACGGACCTTCAGATCATCCAGTGACATTATTTCTCCCTCATTGTGCTGTTATTCACTGAACAAAAAAAGGATAAAGGATCAGACACAGAGCTTTTGCAGAAGCTCTAAACTCTGATTGGTTGAGCTGAACTGAAAAAGATGTCATTGACTCCGCCCACTGAACTTTAGATTATCCAGTGACATTATTTCTTCCTTGTAGTGCTGAGTTGTGCAGAGTTCATCTGCTGTCTGTGTGGCTTCAAGAACTCCAAAGACATGTTGCTTTACCTCTTTTTGCTTC
>NW_023416898.1:270466-280518 GCF_002922805.2 Oryzias melastigma | reverse complement strand
ACTGATTGTGAAGGCCTCCTGGCAGATTTCTTTGACCCTAGCAACAAATGGTGCTGCAATGTGATTGGTTAATGCCTAAATAGGACAATACACGTCTGGAAGCAGCGCAACCAGAGAGACAGCAATGAAAGGACAAAGACAGAGCATTTGGAATTATAGAATACGTATTCACGGAAATAAATAATAATTAATATCAGTCTGTGATTCAGATATTTTTAGGCCAGCAGAGAAGGCCTTGCAGGCCCTGACGGCCCGCCACTGAGTTTTACTAAAATATAAACAACAATATTTTTTTATTTCAGCAACAGCAGTTTTTTGCATGTTTGCTAAGATTGTCTTTTTAACATAAATACTAATGGCTAAATTCAGAGTACAGTAGTTCCAAGCCCAGAGTTTTCCTCTACATGAAGGTTCAAATGTCCCAGCCTGGTTTCTTTTTTTCGGACTCGATCCCATTTTGAGTTATTTGATTTTGAGCACCTGTCAATACCAAGTCCCGATTTTTACTGGATAAAACGAGATAATAATTCGTTATAACGGCAAAAGCATTTCGTGAATGTGTGATTACAAGATAATCAAAAACAAAGACTGAAGCGTCTCCCCGCTCTCCTTCCAGACTGAGATGCCAAGACTTCAGCTGTATTAAGTCTCTTTACTTTGTGGTCAACAACTAAAACAGCAGAAGAGCATTCCACAAAAGTTTTTTTTTTATTATTCATTTTTTAACGAGTGTGTCTACTCTCCTAAAACCCCCTCCCTTCATTTACCTCAGAACAAAACAGTTGATTGTCAGATTCAGGGCTGATGAGAATCTGAGCATGGTGCGTTCACTGAGCTCTGGACATTAGAAGACCCAAACAGCCACTTGGCCCAACTCAGTCTGCTGCAATGCTTTTGTCATTTATATACAATCCACAGCAAAACAACGCAGTTTTTCATAAAAAAAAAAATGTCGACACTATTAAATCAGTAAATTATATATGGATCAAGTCTGGTGGTTAACACTTTCTTTAAAAAACAACTTCGCTTTGCTGCGGATTTCCTGAGCTTAATAAACGCACCATGCAGAAACACTCCACAACCCTGGATTCTGTCAATCAACCTGTTTGTTCAGGGGTTTGGGGGAAATATATGGAGGGAGCTGGGGCATGAGTCCAGAATTAGACGTCTAAAGAGTGTAGATCCACTACTAAATTTCAAAATTGGACTAAAAAACAACTCATGGGGAGTGTTTTCTTCTATTGTTTTTGCTGTTAGTCACAAAATAAAGAGTCTTAAATCAGGTAAAGTCTTGGTGTCTCTGTGCAGGAAGGAGAGAAAGGTTCTTGATTATCTTGTTATTATGAGGAAATAAACCTTGTTTTCTCGTTATAACCAGATAGTGGATCTCGTTATGATGACAAAACAAAAAAAGTAGGGCAGGCCGTTTTCAACCTCCGTAAATATCTTTAGAACTCTTGAACATCTTTTGACCAGATGAAACATATTAATTACTAGCTGGTATCATTAGAAACATTTATTATTATTATTTTTTTTAATTACGGGATTCTTTTTTAACCTCTTAATACATCATTTTTTATGATCTAGTTCCACAGTTGTAATTTTTTTTAACTGAGGCAGATGTCAGATTAATAAAAAATATAAAGAAGAGCTCAGGTCTTAAGGAACTAAATTATGTAGCACAGTTAGCAGCTGTGCGCCCGTCTTTGTCGGCAGCATGGAAAGCTTAACATTAAAAAGAAACAAAAACCTGATCTTTTTCTGTTGAAATGTCTTTGAGGGTTGTTGTTTGTGTTAAAACAAACCAATAGACACTTGTTGTCAGTTTTTAAAGTTTATTAAAAGAATTATTGATTATGGAAGTCTACAAATATCCCGCTGGATATACCACTGAAATGTTTTTGTTAGCCTCCTGCTTGAACTGCTGCAGTATTCTGCTGCGTTTTATGGGAATAAGATGTCATGATCCGTTCATGACTTCTAGTGGAGTATGTATCCGGAAAAATGCGTTTGAAATACAAAGTTCTATATCAACTTTTAATGTTTTAGAACAGATTTTAATAATTGTCTTCACTCTTATGAATTTCATGTATGAACTGTATCTACTTAAGAAAATCTATTTCGAGCTAATTTCTTTTACCCTCTTTGTACTTCTTTTGCAAGAATGAAATGACCATAAACATTTCACATTTTCTCATGAGACACACAGTATACTAAAGCTTTGACCTGCATACCATGTGTGAAGAAAGCCAACTCCTGTCTAAGCTCAGTGACCGAGTCAGCACTGGAGTAACTCCACACAAGTACGAACCCTTTATCTTAACTGTGGATCTAAGGATCTCAGGTTCTCAACACGTTTACTTTGTTAGCATGTCTTCTCCATAAACTCATGCTTGTGCAAAACTTGTATTCATCTCTCAGCACTTAGCTTATTACATTTTAGCTTACACTGGACTCAAACATTACTTACCCCGGGCTCACACAGCTCAGGTATAATGCGGGAGTGGTCTAGCTACAGCAGATGGCTCATATTAGCTCCTGGATTCTGCTGCAGATCTCACAAAACTCCAAACTCACATACGTTCATGCAATAACCTGCCATTTACAGTATGTAGGAAGTACAATAACCCCTTTATTCGCTGCGGTTCTGGGAAAAATTTTAACACAACAAAACAGATTTGCAGCAACACAGAGGCCTGTCTGCAGAAGTACGATGTGAACGCCTGCAGTGGGATTTCCTCTAACACTTTTAAAGTTACGTGAAGACCGCGGCGCGTAACGCAACTGCTGTAACGCTAGTGGTATGAGCCCAGGGTTAGATGACTTACCGCAGTTCCCATTGATCTACGTCTGCCATATTCGAAACGAAACAAGATGTCTGAGTCATACCAACTGACGACTGGTTAAAATACACATCATCTTAACTGATATACTTTCTAAAGCACTTAATCATCTGTGTTTTGAGGTCAACCAGCTTACCAGCAAAGCAGACAAGAATACGATCATAGGTAACTTGGTCACCAACTCTGCAGACTCGCTCATCACATATTGACTAAGCCTCTTCTGCTGGTGTCAGTCACTGATGCATAGAGCACAGAGCGCATCCTGCTAGCAAAACTGAGAAATGATTAAAAACTCCTTTGCAGCACATAAACTATGGCAGTTTAGATCGACATAACAGTAATTTTACACAATATAGCACAAAATGTAATGGAGAACAATTATTTTATATGCATGTTTCAATTACACAGTGTCACATTTGCTGCATCATGAAGTGAAGAAAAGAGAAAAATACTTTATTGATGCCAACCAGAGAAATTCAACCATTGGAACAGCTTTGTACAGACTTTAGTTTGTACCAAGAACAAAGTGGAATAATAAAAAAAGATACAAGATAATGAGTAAGGCAGTCTTATGGCGTGAGACTTCTGTAGTTGTCATTGTGGTTACAAACCTCCCCCATCACCACCAGCAGCAGCAGCAAATCGCAACCTTAGTTTTTCTGCATCCCAACATCAATCATCAAGTATTGCAAAGGTTGAATGTAGTGATGTAAAGAACACTTCACATTCTTATTTCAGACTAGCAGTAAAGTATTTCATTTCCTCCCTTCTGTACAACCACCTGACTTTAGTTTGCTGAAAGAGCCGCAACAGATGGACGAAAGAGCCACAGGAGAACAATTCATTCTGGAATTTTACCCACCACTGAATTCACCTTCTGTTCCTCCACCAGGGGGCGACATAGTGAAGTGGGCGGGGCTCTCCTCCTGCTCTGTGTTCAACATTCAGTCAATAAGAAGTGGTGCTGTGAAGAGAACAATTGTCAGAGTGAATGTTGAACATCAGCTAGTTTCTCCTGTTGATTGAAACCTTGTTGTACAGATGGAACATTGGCTGTGGATTCTTCTTGCTGCTCTTTTCTTTGGTAAGACACAAAGATCAACATGTTTCCTCTTCAAACACTTCAACACATTACTGAGCTGTACATGAAGAGCTGTTCAAGCTGCTGATTGTTGTCCTTCAATCAATCATCTGTATTGATTCATCTCTTCCTCTGCATGTTCTGTTCTTCCTCAGAGTGTAAAGGAGAAGACAAAGTGATCCAACCAGGAGGAGAAGTCATTGCTGCTGAAGGAGACTCTGTCACACTCAACTGTACCTTTGAGACCACTGACACATTCCCTAGATTGTTCTGGTACAAACAAGATGTGAACAGTTACCCAAAGTACATGTTGAAATGTTATTCAACAACAAAAGAAAATGCTCAAGAGTTCCACGAAGACAGATTTGTTGCTGGAGTCAAAGACAAATCCGTTCCTCTGACGATCCATAATCTTCATGTGACAGACTCTGCTGTGTACTACTGTGCTCTGCAGCCCACAGTGACAGGAAACAACAAAACTCTGTACAACAACCTGCAGAGCTCAACAACACATTACTCCATAACCTCCACTAGAGGGCACAACATGCACAAAAAGTAAAAAAAGTAAAAGTAAAAATTTATCGAACACTCTATTTCCAGATTCTGGAGAGATTCTGAGTTTTACCTTTTTTCAACTTTTAAAATTTTTGGTTTGGAATGTTTTGTGGGAAGATTCTATTCCTGTTATGAAACTTTTATTGATTTATTATTTTAGTTTTAATACTAAATAAAGCAAACTTTTACTAATTCAATCCATCATTTTTGATTTTATCACAGTTTTCTGTGATATTTTATATACTTTTTAGCACAATTAATTTTATTTTTAAATTTATATAGGAATTTAGGTTCATGGACATTTTTTGTGTGATTTACTTATTTGAAAAAAAAAAAAAAAACTTAGATCAGATTCGAGTTTTTCTCTTCTCCATGACTTTTGTGTTCAGTACAGGGATTAAACCCGAAGCTCTTTATTTAATTTGTTGGTCTATATCTTTAAGACAATCTTGTTTTATTGAATCTACCTGGATTGAACTGGAATACAGAAATAATTAAAACTCTGGTTTGGTTTCGGATTTTTTGTTTTTGTGTGGAACATAAAGAAAAACCTCAGTTTGAACTTTATAAAAATGTTTAAGCTTTATTAATAAACAGAATTGAAATAAAATATCAACTCTGATGTGGTTTCTTGTGTAATTTTAGTTAAGGGTCACAGGTGAGTTTAGGATAAGTTGTGAATTATAATACATGTGATATTCAATTAGCTAAATTTAAAGTCAACGTTAATCTTCACTAAAGGGGATCCCATCCATAATAAAAGTTAGCTAAATATGATAATTGTGATTTTATATATTTCTGGGTTTGTGCCAAATCAGAGTATAAACATTTTAGAGATCTGTTAAATCTGCAAACTTTATCAAGTTCAAGTTTAGAGGATCTATGAACAGAAACACAGGAGCACAGTTGAAAGTTCCTCTGCTTCAGTATAGAATTCTTTGAACAGAACAGACATGTGAATATCTAAAGTCTTTAAGTTTCCATCAATGAAGAACATCAGAACTTTAAGCAGACTATTAACCAGGAGGAAGAGGAGCTGAGAGAAGAAGAACAACAGATGAAAGAACTGACAGAGAGATTGAGGGAGGAGCTGAGCTGTTAGTGAACTATAGAAGAGACACAAACTTCCACTTTAACACAGTTCAACACACAAAAGCCAAACATCATCTTTCTCCAACATGCTGTCTGTGCAGACATCTGTGTTCACTCTGCTGCTTCTAGTCATTGGAACAGGTTGATGGATTCTTTCAAAGATACATTTCAGCATTTGATGTTTGTCCATCACTGATCTGACTTCTCTCTTCCTTTAGATGTCAGCTGTGAAGAACTCACCGCAGTCAAGAAGGAAGAGTCCACTTTGGAAGGAGCTTCTGTCTCTCTGTCCTACAGATATAAAAATGCTGCAACTGGTGGTGATGAATTTTACTGGTATCGACAATTTCCAGGAAAACCTCCAGAGTTTCTGATCTCTCACACTGGGACAAATATATCCACTTCACAACCAGTTCCTGGATTTTCCTTCAAAGTGAGTGATGACCAAAGACAAATGCATCTGCAGATCTCCTCTGCTGCAGTGACAGACTCTGCTGTGTACTACTGTGCTGTGAGGCCCACAGTGACAGGAAACAACAAAACTCTGTACAAAAACTTGCAGAGAAAACAATACTGCAAAATATCCACAAGAGGGAATCAAACACAGTGAAAACAACGATTGTTGAGTCACAGAACAAGGACAAGAGTGAAATGAAGCACAGAGATCAGAGATAGAGCTGCTGTGGAAGGACTAAACTGTTTGATTGATTTAGATGATGTGTCAAAGTCCAGATGACAAAATAAATTACACATTCACAGTTGAGTGGACATCTATATAGAATTTGAAGATTTACCTTCATGACCTAAACTAAGAAAAATCCCCTTTACTGGACTGTTAATAGAATAGAATAGAATAGAATTTCTTTATTTCTATTGCACTTTTCGCAGAAAGAATCATAAAGTGCTTCACAACGTGAACACAAAAATCAAATCAAAACACAGAAGCAATAAAACCAACAGTATAACAACTAAAACACAGTAAAACACAATAAAACATTGTAAAACAAGGACTAAAATCAGCTGAAAGCTCTCCTGAATAAAAATGTCTTGATTTAAAACACTCAATGGTGTCGATCTGACGGAATGCCAATGGGAGCGAGTTCCAAAGACGAGGAGCAACAGCTTGGAAGGAGACATCTCCTCTGGTCTTAAAGCGGGTTTCTGGAATGCTTAATAGAGTTTGGTTGGAAGACCTCACGGATCTGGCCGAAGAGTATGGGGTTAAAAGGTCACAGATATACGCTGGAGCTTGACCGTGCAAGGCTCTAAAAACTAAAAGTAAAAGTTTAAAATCAATTTGGAATTTAATGGGTAACCAATGTAAAGCAGACAGTACTGGAGTGATGTGTGTCCGTTTACTGGTTCCTGTTAAAAGCCTTGTTACAGAGTTTTGGACAAGCTGAAGACAGTTTAGCGAATGTTTGTTAAAACAGGTAAAAAGAGAGTTACAGTAATCTAAACGAAAAGAAATAAAAGCCTTAATAATAGTTTCTAGGTCTGATCAAGACATGACACTTTTTATTTTGCCACATTTCTTAGATGATAAA
Organism: Oryzias melastigma; assembly: GCF_002922805.2. Classification (NCBI taxonomy): domain Eukaryota; kingdom Metazoa; phylum Chordata; class Actinopteri; order Beloniformes; family Adrianichthyidae; genus Oryzias; species Oryzias melastigma. Next base: position 273,400 of record NW_023416898.1, on the reverse strand, counting down.
AACAGTTTTTTACTAACTGTTTTGAGTGGCCTTCCAGGGACATGGACTTATCAAACAACACCCCAAGATCTCTGAGACTCAAGTGGACAGAAGAGCTCAAAGACCCAAGGTGTTGTCTAATGGAATGAATTTTATTTTCTGGGGCAAAAATCAATGTCTCAGTTTTCTGGGTGTTCAAGACTAAATGATTATTACACAGCCATGTTTTTAATGCTTGCTAAACAATCCAACAGGTTTAGCAGCTTGTAATAATCATTTTTCGGGAAAGAACATTAAAGCTGTATATCATCCGCATAGAAATGATAAAAAATATGGCTAAATTGATTAATAAGTTTCCCAAGAGGAAGCAAATATAAAATAAATAAAATAGGGCCAAGTACAGAACCCTGTGGAACGCCACAAGTTATATTTCCTACTGCGGAGCTTAGTGAACCAACAGCCACATTGAAAGTTCTCCTGCTAAGGTATGAAATGAACCAATTTAAAAACGGACCAAAGAGACCGTAGTCATTGTGAAGACGTTCAATTAAAATAGTGTGATTGACAGCGTCAAAAGCAGATTTCAAGTCTAAAAGCATTAGGACAGTGTACTGGCCAGAGTCAGCTGCCATGAGCACATCGTTAGAAACTCTCAGGAGAGCTGTCTCAGTGGAGTGGTTCTTCTTAAAGCCTGACTGAAAAGAATCTGAAATATTATGTTCTTCCAGGTATACATTTAGTTGGTCGCCGACCACTTTCTCCAAGAGTGTAGAGATGAAAGGAAGCTTTGAGATTGGTCTGAAGCTTTTTGGATCTGACGGTTCTAAATTAGGCTTTTTAAGAAAAGGATTTTATAAATCGCGTTTGAGGAAATTAGGGACCGATCCTAACTTCAAAGAAAAATTAGAACCTATACACTGGAACACTTTTAGAAAGACAGGGGTGGGAATAATGTCAAGAGGACAGGACGAAGGTTTGATCCTTTTCAGCAGAGAATGAATGTCCTCCACTGTAACGGGAGAAATTGAACCATGATAAAGAACACTGTGGGCTCTGAGAGAGCCCAACACTGGCTAAAGGAGGCCTAGTGCTAATGTTGGATCTTCTGAGCATTCGTTTGAACAATCTGCTCAATCTGCTGAGTTTGATGAGAGTGTTGGAGAGTGCGCCTGGGATAAAATGAACCTACACATGTCGATTGATCTGTCAACAAGTGTTGTTAATCAGCATTTTTGATGGGTGGGTCGATAGGTTTTCCTCCCACCACCCACAATATGATCCTCTTCACAATACATGAGGACAGCCAGTACACAACTGAAATCCAGGAAGGACTTTAAACCATGAGAAAGATCTTGAATACATTTCAGGAACATCAAAGACCTGACAAAAAAAAAAAAAAATCCTTCAATTATTAGAAATAAATGTAATCATGGAGAATTTTGAATTTGACAGACTATTTTTTTCTCCAAATTAAGGGGACGGCGATGGGAAAAAGGTTTTCACCTGCCTATGGTGATGTATTTATGGCCGAATGGGAAACAGCGGACCTAAAAAATCTCTAAAACAATCATTACATTATTATATATACCTGGATGATAAATGGGGAATCTGGACCATAGATGTATTATGTGGATACATAGAAAACAGGATTTCAAAAAAGTTATTGTTACCCTAAACTAGGGCTCTTTAATTAAAATTTAGAAAGGTCCAGATAAGAAAAATTTTTAGAAGTTAAAGTCCGGCAAAAAAAATTATGTCTAAATGTAATGTTTTTAAGTAGCCTAATAACCAACTCTCACTTCAAATTAAGTCAGTACAATTTAAAACTTTTCAACATTATTTAATGTCAGTTAACATACAACACATGGAACTGTGCGCCACACACACACAACAGAAATACTACCAAGACAACTGCTGACATCATCAAGAAAACCAGATGATAGGAGGATCCACTGGCCCTCATTAGCTTCTTCCACAAATCAAACGCCTCCCAAGAAATATGGAAATCTGAACAAATGTGTAACTTTATATATATTTTAACTCACAATGCTATTATGCATATCTAAACAAGAATGAGCTAACAAATATGTTTTGACTTCTTACGTTGTGGAGCTTTGCTTTTACAGCAGCCGACCTAATTTTTTCTTCTGTTCGTTACCATCTTTAACTTTTTCTGTAGTGTACTGTCCTCTTCTGACACCATGAAATGGTAGCATGTGTCCACACATGAAATCATAGGGTCAAAGTTAATTACTGTGGAATTATAACCCAAAATGTGTGGTGCACGTAAGGGAACGCAAGGTTTTAAGATTAAAGATAAGGAGAATTGAAATAAAACTCCAACCTTTACGTGGGTTCTTCCAATGAAATAACTTTTACGATTAAAAATCTTTCATTTTAGCAATCACTGAGAGTAATTTGTCCCCATCTGTAAAAAAATTTAGATAAGGCTGCTGATTACAGTTTCATTAATTTCTTGGTTCGTTTCAAGATAAAAAATATGAACCTTAGTTAGATTAATGTGCAGAACTTTTTTAAATTCAGTTAAGTGAACATCTAAAGTCTCTAAGTAAAGGAGACTGTTAGCCAGGGGGGAGGAACCGAGAGAACAGGAAGAAAAGGTTAACAAAGAGACGGAGAGATTGAGGGAGGAGCTGAGCTGTTAGTGAACTATAGAAGAGACACAAACTTCCACTTTAACACAGTTCAACACACAAAAGCCAAACTTCATCTTTCTCCAACATGCTGTCTGTGCAGACATCTGTGTTCACTCTGCTGCTTCTAGTCATTGGAACAGGTTGATGGATTCTTTCAAAGATACAGTTCAGCATTTGATGTTTGTCCATCACTGATCTGACTTCTCTCTTCCTTTAGATCAGGGGTCTCAAGCTCAAATCAGCCGGGGGCCGCTGGAGACAGAATCTAGGTGAGGGTGGGCCGCATCAGGATTTTCAC